>NC_054542.1:20160472-20417972 GCF_017654505.1 Polyodon spathula | reverse complement strand
ACTGCACTACCCTTATACAGGCTTACTGTGATATATATATATATATATATATACACACACACACACACACACACACACACACACACACACACACACACACACACCAAGGTAATAAAGTAATAATAAAGTTTATCAGAGTAAAAGAATAGTGAAATTTTGATAAAGTAGACATATTCAAGGTAAATGACAGAACTGCATGGTAAAGCATGGTAGATATAAGGATGCATGGGAAAAGCATAGTAAACTGGCAAGAAGCAAGGGAAAAGCATAGTAAACTGGCTTTACAGTACATTTCTACAGTGGATGCCTGTAAGAAAATAAACCCCTCCTGAGCTCCACCCAAGTGTTTTTTTTAATCAAGTTTCTAAGAGCTTCAGCCACGACTGCCATCCATTTCCTCATGACAATAGGAGTGGAATAAAGCTCTATCCCCTTAGGTTGAAGAAGAAGAAGTTACCTACCCTTCCAACAGGCATCCAAAAGGTCTCATTGCACTGTACTTACTTCAGACTCCCTTACACACCTGTATACCGCAGTGGATCACACTCATGGTCAGTTCAAGGGTGTTCTGTGGCTGGTACAGCCTCTTGTGTCAGCTCCAACGACAAACCTGCATTTCCCTGACGCCTAATCCATGGGCGTCTTCATAGCAACTTCATTAGTGAAAGAAAGTTTGCAGCACCTAGGAATAGTGCTGATTGAAGTGTAAAGCTAAGACTGTGATCTTAGAGGTTTACTTGTACTGTATGTGTTTGGAAATTGTGGTCATTATGCGTTTGTATAGATGAGCTGTCTTTTCTGAAAAATGCAAAGCATTATTGCCTGTGAATAAAGGGTTGAGCATAACAGAGCATTGATATAAAGATCACAAATATCATCTGTGACCACTCTGCATTTAAAATTTGATTTCAGTTGCTCAATATTAATGACATTTGTGATGTTGTTCAGGTATTGTACACAGGTCAAATCGATTATTACAAGATCTAGGCTATACTAATTAGATTACCTCATACAGGCAATGCACCCCAAGACCCTCTGGACAATAACTGTTATATTTAAGTCTTTTTTCATTAAAGAGAAACTTATAAAAAGGCTTTTTTAAACACTCAAAAATGTGTGTTTTGTTGTGTTTGTGGTGAAAACTTAATTGTTAGACTATCACACAGAATATATGGTTTCTGCTGCTTAAAACAGTTGTTGTTGAAGCCAGATAGTGACCAATAGATTTGGGTCTTTACTCTTCATTTTACATAACTAATAACAAATAGCACTTATACACCTTCGAGTCCTCACCTTGTTGTTGTTACTTGTTTCAATTGATTGAATAGCACCTTACAAACATGGACTGTTATAGAATTTACCCCTATACAGGCAACTTCGAATGACCAAATGCTTTAGTAATAAACTTTCCTAACTACCACACTTCTCTTTGACCTTCACAATGGTTACTCTTTTTTTAGTCAATATCAAGAAAACCTTGAGATTACATTAGTAAAAAAATGAAAGCACCAGGCTAAAGCTTAGCTTTGTGATAACCTGTCCCCATTATCCTGGAACTGATCATTCATTTCCATCACCATAGTGGTGGCTGAGAATGCACAGCACATGCCATCTATCATCTCTGTGCCTTTTTTTTCAGTGCAGCTATTTTCAGTCATTTGTTTTTTGGTCTATAGTCAAAATCCGATCAAGTCCAGCAAATTTCACCCTTTAATTGGCAGTCTGCTTCAATAATGATTGGGGATACCTTTCCCCAATTCAGTATTACACAACTTATTTTTTCTTTCATTCCTAAAAAATAAAGCAGTTTGTATTCTTTTGTATGCAACTTATCTGGATTTGATTTAGCAGATGAGCAGTAGATTCAAATGACATGTCTTTTTATGATGTTTTCCAATAATTTGGAATGTTTTTTCTTATTGGATGTACTCAAACATTATTATTATTGTTATTGTTATTATTTTATTATTATTATTATTATTATTATTGTAATGTTTCTGTGCTTTGACCTGAGTTCAGAAAGTTAGTTTCCAACCATAGACGTATGCAGCACAGACTAGATCAGTCAAGGTGTCTTGACAGTAGCAAGAACCAGTGTCATGTGAACACCTACTGGATCAAGATTCTTTCTATTTCTGGCAATATACAGTAGTTACTACAAAGAAACTGGATCTAGATGGTGTTACAAATGTCTGTTGATTTTGAGTAATTGCTATACAAACCACTTAGGATGATGGCAAACTTTAATGGGATAATAAAAAATATATACATATTGAATGGAATGTCATTTGGACATTTGAAAAAAGCTTTGAAACAGACTTTAAAGTTGTAAGTATAAAAAGTTGTCAGGATGTTAACAATGAAAAGAAAAATGACAGGTATGCTATTTAAACAGTTGTAGCATAACACGTATAACACTATATTTTTCGGAACCCCGCTACTTACTTTTTAAGATATGTTAAAAAAAAAAAAAAAAAATAAATAAAAATATATATCTATATATATTTGTTTTTTTAATGGGTTGCTTATTAGCAATTGTGAGTGATTTTTGGATAGACTTATTATTGAACCGGACCCATCTGAACAGGCACAGATGACCGCTGATATAATGCTTGTGTGTCCATGTGGCAAAGTGGTTGGTAAGGGGAACAGATGTCGCGGTGATGCGGTGCAGGAGTGATGAACAGACAACAGTGATTCAGTGAATAAGTGCTTTATTGCTCTTTTCCAGGTCTGGCGACCGTCAAAAATAATAAATCCCCGGCAATACACAACAATGTGTAAAGCACGGGGATAATGAAAACAAGGGCACAGTCCCGAACAAAAAACAACGGTACGGTCACCAGTCCTGGGTGATCGAAAACGTGCAGGTGCTCAGTGCAGTGGTGCTCCGGATAGTGCTCTCCTTTCGACAGCTCCGGAGATGTGCGTTAACTGTCTATTAGTGCGACAAAGACAGACAATTACAGACAGACAGAAAATAACACACAGCACGTACAACACTCTTCACAAATACTCTGAGAGCTCCTCTCTCTGTCCTTCTCTCCTAACGTTAACCCAAATGAAAGAAAAGATCAGCGTTACCCTGGCCCCTATATGTAATCCCACATGATATCGAGATAAACGGTTGCAGCTGCCTTATTACTTGCAGCTGCCTCCCGTTTACCTTTCAAATCAATACGGTCTTACAACAGAGTCGCTCTCCTCTCCAGGCTGACCCACTTCCCTGACCCAGAAACGAACTGTCAGGCCAGCCCTTCCAGATACTTCTCCTCCCGTTCTTTAGCGCCATCACAGGTCGGGAGGAAGATTCATCACCAGAACTCATCTTTCCGTCATAGTCCAGCACCCAGGAGATGGCTCAGGTCTGTACAACACAGTACACTTTACAGACAATCAATAACTGTCACAGTCCTCTTCTTAACCGCAAATAGCTTAATTATTAACTTCATGCACAGCAAAGGCAGTCAGTCAGTCCCTATTTAAATATAAAACTATTTGCCCATAAATGTTCCAGTTATTTTTAAATGTGTACTGATTAGATACTGAAAGGCTAACAGGGCTGCCTCTCTACAATATTATACACATCCAAATATATAATAATTAATTTGAGCAGACATTACCACAAACTATTAAGCTTTATTATATAGCTCTTGCAAATATATTTAGATTTAATAGTCAGCGATTTGGAATCAATTAGATTTGAAAATGGTTGTCAAATCTAGGGTTTGGGGACCTCTGGGGCACTGCAAAAATTGCCCAGGGATCCTCAGAAAATTCTGGAAAACAGCAAATACATTTATTGTAAGATAAATGGTCTTTTACAGTTGTATGTGACAAGTCCACGAAACAAAAAAGTTTGAGAACTTTTTTTCATAATTTCATTATTTGTTATTGTTTTTAATACCTCATGAGAAAGTGTGTCTGATCAGCTGCTGATTATACAATTAGCTGACAGTCACGCATAATTATTATACTCGTGCAGACTATGGCCGAAGGGTTAATAAGACATTGAATAGCCAGTTAATTTTAACTTTTTAAAACATTTGCAAAGATTCTGTAATCTACTACTAAATGCTGAATTGTAAGAAAGAGGAAGATGAATCTACAAAATGTTTGTGTAATGGTTCAGAACAGCAGGACTCAGAGTGGCTGCGGCTCAGACACAGTCCTACTGCAGGCTGTGCAGGACCCCCCTTTGTAACGTAAATGTGGTTTAGGTTGTTTATTTTTTAAATATATTTTTTTCTAATTTAAACAAATATTATCAATGTTGAGCTTAAAAATTATTTTTCTATATATATTTGGATAAAAGAAAATTTTGGGAAGTCATGGTGCCCACTTGGTAGCAAAGCTGGTGGAGAATCATAGTCCCCACTTGGTAGCATAGACGTGTATATGTGTCTGTGTGTGTGTGTGTGTGTGTGTGTGTGTGTGTGTGTGTGTGTGTGTGTGTGTGTGTGTGCACATGTGTGTTCTGAAGCTTTTGTAGTGCACTGAGATGTTGGCTACCATTGAAATAAAACACATGTAAAGATGCTAGGAATTAAATCACAGCTCAAACAAAGTTCTGAGTTACAATTTGGAAAAATTAAGTCAAGTAGGTTGGCAAAAGTTTCCGCTCTACTACCTTCACCATAATACTAATGAAAGCATTAGCTGAGATATTTGTTTACTTGTCTTGGTTTTACCTCAGAATTTCTAATTGAGTGATAAACTGGCTAAAGGACTCTCCGATCATGCCTGGGTGTCGAGTTCCAGTGAGCAGGGACAGCATGACTAAAGAGACGGCCACTGAACGAACAGCTCATTTTACTTATGGTGCAAGAAGTAAGCACCCCCAGCAGACATTAGGGTATGACTAGGAGTCTCCGCGTGATTTTGAGTTTGATGGTAACAACAGAACCCAGTATAAAGAAAGGCTTGTGTATGTAGCAGTACTCCAGGCATCTAATGCAGTTTGATCCCTCTGCAGCCCAGCCATGGAATGTCACTGTTTACTGGAAACTACCAGAACAACAGATAAACCAGGAGGGTATTGATTTTTGCCAGTGAAGTGCAACTGAATTGATAAATAAGCTGATCTCGGGGGTCAATATATCCAGTTATCTCCACTGTTACTTTAAAAAAAAAACTCAAAGTGCTGAAAATAAGTATCACAATCACAAAACAAATGGCATGTTGAAAAACAAGAAGATTTCAGTGGAAACTCTGGAGATTGCAGGATGGAGTGGAGTGAAGTGACACATGACTACATGGATTACATGGTTTCCTGAAAGCTTACGGGCAAGCTCTTACGTTAGCCAGGCCTCAGACTACAATAAGGAAATATATTGACACAGACCAGACCTGCTGCCAGGTATATGCAAACTCAGTGAATCTGAGTTGTATTTACAGCTAAAAATGCTGGTCTAAAATAGGAAATGCAGAAGTAGATAGTAATTTGAGAAAGACTGACTACTACCATCAGTCCTCTGTGGTTCTGTTAACAAGTCAATCTATTTTTATTGAGCAAGATATGAGATGAATTTCATTGGCCTGTTTTCTTTGTTACTGCTTTTCCGGTACAGTTACTGAATTCAACTATAAGGGCACTAGTCATAGAGCCAGAGTTACACACTATAATTTACAACATTTTACTGAACAAGAAGTTTGCATATGTTTGTTAGGGGTCTGGTGGCAGGCCTGTCAATTCCTTGTGCTCTGTGCTTCAGATGTGACTCTGCAACAGCAGTTGTGATGCATAGTTCACCCCTTAGTATCTGGAAGTCGCTTTGGATAAAAGCATCTGCTAAATGACTAATTATTATTAATAATAATAATAATAATAATAATAATAATAATAATAATAATAATAATAATAATAATAATAATACATCAAATGTCAGTACTGTGGTAAAGTAGGTCTCCATTACCAACATTCACAGGGGTCTACTCAGTTAAGGCGGCATTATTTAAAGTGTTGCTATTTAGATGGAGGTGTTTAGCTCATTTGTATAGTGCTAATTATATAGCTGTGTTAATGGTGGCATTAAAGTGTGAGTAGCAGGGTTCTTAAAAATATAGCGTTACACGTCCCCACGTTTTGCTACAACTGTTTAAATAACGTACCTGTATTTTTTCTTTTCATTGTTAACATCTTGACAATTTTTTATACTTACAACTTTAAAGTCTAGCATAACTGCCCACATTGTCAAATAGGTAATACAGCAATAACGATCCATGACGTGGTACGGAACAGAAAAGCTAGAACACTTGCTAGGATGAGAACAGGATGAGAACAGCGGAGGAAAAGTGCCTGCTGTTCCCACCACCGCCAGCAGAGGGTAAATGCCTACTGGTTGCACCTCCACCACTGCGGGAGGACTACATGTCATTCCCACCACCACCAGCAGAGGGTAAATGCCTGCTGGTTCCACTTCCACCACTGTGGGAGGACTACATGTCATTCCCACCATCACCAGCAGAGGGAGAATGCCTGCTGGTTCCTCCACCACCAGCAGAGAGAGAATACCTCCTGGTTTCACCACCACCCTCATGAGGAGAGGAGCAGGAGCTGCCTCTGCATCCATCCCTATCACGCGGGGAAGAGAACTAGGAGCTGCCGCCACAGAGTCAGCACTGCCCCCTGAGCACTATCTTCCCTGCACAGCACAGCACGGACACAGGCACCACTTTCCCAGGATTAAAGGGAGAGCCGCACCTGTCCCCTGCAAGTGAGGGAGAGCCACATCAGTCCCCAGGGGGAGACTACACGCTGCTCCATCACCTTCACTGCCAGGAGCAGAGCAGCAGGAGCTGCCTCTGCCACTACCAGGAGCAGAGCAGCAGGAGCTGCCTCCGTCACCTCCACCAGCAGAGGATGAATACCTGCTGGTTCTGTCTCTACCGCCCAAGGATGCCCGCCTCGCTCCACCCAAGGATGCCCGCTCCGCATCGCCTGGGGTTGCCTGCTGCTCCTCATCACCTGGGGTTGCCTGCTGCTCCGCATCTCCTGGGGTTGCCTGCTGCTCCTCATCACCTGGGGTTGCCTGCTGCTCCGCATTGCCTGGGGTTGCCTGCTGCTCTGCATCGCCTGGGGTTGCCTGCTGCTCCGCATCACCTGGGGAGCTACCAGTTACAGGGTACGGGGTAGAAATGGAGCTCCCGCTGCTGACTCTATGGCCATGGGCTCCCCTCCAGAGTTTGCCTCCCTAGGGTCCGCTGCTGCCGTCGCCTGGGGTCGCCTGAACTGCTTCGCTTGGGGCCACTGCCGGCTCCACTTTGTCTGGGGTTGCTGTCAGCCCTGCGTTTCCACAGGAAAACTTGTGGCTGGTGCCCAATAAGGGGTAGCTGCTGGCTATGAAGAAGGGGGGAGAGGTCTGTGGGTCACCCCCACAGACAGCCAGACAGTTGCCAGGATTGCCTTGGCCACTACGGCTGTTGGGGTGGGAGGAGAACCTCCCACTGTGGCTGCCACCTTTGGCCCATTGCTGCCCCTATTCCTGGGCCAGGACTATGACCGGGACTTTGGGACTGAGGGGGGAGGTGGCCATTGAGGCCAGGTGTGCGACGCATAAGGGGGGACATATGTGGCGGAATGTCCCGCCCCTTTGTATTTATTAGTGTTTTATGTTGTATGTAGTGTGTTAATGTTGGTTTTTATGTATAAGATACATGGGATATAAATTTGCGTTATGAGCCCAAGTATTAGAAAGTGTAATTTGTAATTAGGCATGAGGATTGCACAGCACTTCACGTTCAGGTAAAATGTAATAATATGCGAGGACGGGGAATTGCACTTCATTAATTCACATGCAGTTGTACTGAGACTCCAATTGAACGATTGATTTGCAACTGAGTCTTGGTACAACTGCATAAAAACAGCATGTTTTCACTCACTCGGGGTTGTGTGTTCAGATGTGGAGAACGGGTGAGAGAGAGAGTTTAGTTAAAATAACAATTGCTACAGTGTGCTGGAAGCTCCAGCACGGTACTTGTTTAGTGTTCGTCCATGTCTGTTTTGTCTGTCTGTTTGTTTCGACAATGTGCCCTTTATTTTCAGGATTGTGTGTTTTTTTTAAACTCTTTTTTTTGTATTATTATTTAATAAATAAACTGAGTGCCACGGCTCAGTTTTCACCCGCCAGTAAAAGCGTGTTTTGGTTTCTGTTCCTGGTTCTGACGTCACCCCTGTAAAGACCTTCTTTCACAGACTGCTTGAACACTATAAAGCTTACATTTCTACGCAGGAATGTTCCAGAACACAGGGTTTACTGCAGGTATAACAACTAGGGTGACAGACTCTTATTTCATTCATTTCAAACAGGGCTGAGTTTTTCATTATATAGTGGGAAAGTATGTAATATCCCTTCAGTCTTTAGCCTTAATATCATCTACTCACATACCATCTACTCAATTCTTCAGTGGCTGTTTTTCCCTGTCAGCAGTGGGTTACTCTATTCTATTGTAGGTCAGTATTTTTCTGAGAATTGTTAGAATGTGTGTTATAACAGTGTGTTATTCAGGATCCTTCTGTAACGTGTTTCATGAACCTGAATGTGCTTTTTCTGCAGTGCTGATAGGCTTGAAAAAAACATATTTCTGTTCTGGTTTACTGTACAGGTCAATGTCTCTCATAGCCAAAGCAGCATGGGAAAACTGAAACATTACTGTCTACATTACTGTGGTAAACTTTTTTAAAGAATGGCTCATTTGGAAAATATCCATCTTCCGGCATTCAGTTTGGGAACCGCTCAGTTAATGTTTATAAATTGAGTTTGTCAAAATCTGCATTACTCAAAAATAGCCTCTACCTGTTTGTTTTTTTCCTGAAAAGAGAAAAACCACCATTACTGAGTTACAAAATTAGAAATAACACCTACATAATTTAAGTACCAGTTCATGTTTGTTTATACTCATTTTGAAATTGTGTTTTCTTGTGTTTACAAGTGTTTTCTTAATATCTTAAAATATGATGTGACAAGTCAAAAACATTTATTTATGTATATTTTGTTGAGTGTTTATTTGTAATAAAATTACATTTAAAAAAGTATAACAGGAAATTAATTACAAAATATATGTCAAAACAAAAATGCTGCAAACACAAAAAAAACTTTAATAACGGTACGCTATGGACTTTACTTTCTTGACTGATTCATGAAACAAATATGGACTGCAGGTCTCATCTCATAGTGGGAAACTAAAGGCCCCTTGGGAAGAACTATAGTTACCTGTGGCTTCGGGCACTATAGTCTCCTGTTGGTAACTATAGTTCTTCCCTCGTGTGCCATAGTTTTTCCACTATACGCCTCCTCTCCAGCCCATATTTACTATTTCGCTTTTGCTGGTCACCCACAGGTACTCGACCCGATGCAGGACTCTAGCATTATGGCCACCTCTGACATAATTTATCAAGTTATTACTTATTGGCAACATTATCAAGGCTTCACAAGGATACCATGTTCTGATAAATAAATTAAAAAAAGCTATTACAAAAATCCATAACAGGCTCTTCACTTCCACCCATACCATATTTCAGAAGACACTTTAATGTCAATTGTTACAGCTACTGTGGAACATCTTTATATATTTAAGACTGATTCCTTTATTTTACATAAGCCAGACACATTTCCTAATTTGTTTTGATTTGAAAATAGAACGTATAAGGCTTTTATTTCTTGTCATTCAGTCCCACATCTATTCATTCATTTTTACTGATCTGATTTTATAAAATTTCAAATGGCATGCTAAGCATGTCTCTGTCTGTACATGAGACTGTTCTTCAGTGTACATTGCTGTTTTACTAATTCTAAAAACATCACATGATTTTTTATGAATATGTTTTTCTTTACCCTTTATTCAGCTCCCAGTTAGTTTTTTACTTATTTTTTTTAACAAATGCACCTAATTTGATAAGAGGAATATTTTTTAAAGTGGTTTTATAAAACCATAACTATGCAACATTATTTACAAGTGCTGGGACAAACATTATTCACTAGTGCTGGGACAAACATTATTCATTAGTGCTAGGACAAATATTATTCACTAGTTCTGGGACAAACATTATTGACTAGTGCTGGGACAAATATTATTCACTACTGCTGGGATAAATATGTTTTTTTTCATATTTGAATATTCAAACCAATCTTCTTTAATTTTGAATTAGCTCTACCCCATGATCTTCTAAACAAAGGGAACACGGTTCTGTACAGCAGAGTGTGCGTTATGTATTTGTGTCTTGCTTTCCTTTCCATGACCTAGTTCTCATATCATTTATACAGGAGTACGACTCATTTCAAGCAGTGTTTGTTCAAACACTCAAACAGATGTACCTGTACTAGAATTCAAGCAAGTCTCCTAAGCAAACTGTCTGTTTCCCGATTTGGTAATTTTAACATGTACTCTTACCCTTTTTAAATGTAATGTGTTATTTAAATACTGATGTAAATGCTTTGAAAATAAACTGCTTAGACTTTGAAAAGCCATTGAACCTAAATGTAATTGATTTACTGCATCAAGCGGAAGCAGGAGCATGACACTTCTGTGTCATACCTGCAGGTACATGCAGTTTTAACGAGGGAGCAAGAGTGTTGTGTCTTCACAGATAAAACTACCTTGTGAACAAACAAACAGTAAAGCAACTGGTCTGTTTTCTGAAAACAATACATGTTCAATGCTGAATTATGGAAGACAATATTAGGTGCCAAGGAACAGACACCAAGGAATTACATGTACAATCAGAAGATACGCTGTGGGGCAGTGCAGCTCATGGGTGATGGAACTGATAGACTTCCAGTATTGTAGTAAATGGATTTTAGGTTGGTTGAATGGGTCCCTGGAGAACGTTTGTAAACAAGTTGCTAGCTCAGTGGGAATATTTACCTATGTCTTACCATGCAGCTGGTATGGTAACACTTTCCAGCTCCTAACTAGCAAAACCTATGGGAGTACGTAGCTTAGTTTGGTCCCCATGGTAACCTGCTAAGAATCACCTGCCCTAAAGACAGGCCTGTCACTCAAACAATGTAACCCTGGTTCGAGGTCATAACTGTCTGTGATTAGAAATGATTAAACATCAGCTTTATACATGTTTCAGAATGTTTTGCTTTCCTTCCATTTCACTTTTTTAAAACTAGACATAAAGTTCCTCGGTCAACTATTACGAGGTTGTGCCCTCCAGGGGAGCTTCCTAACTGGAGGATGAAAGTTCTAAGGTTTCTAATCAGAAATAATGCACATCAACATGCAATGGGAGCAGGACTTCTAATACCATTCACTCAACCAATGGAAACTGAGTTAAAGCCCCCTGATGTCTAGTTAACTCTGGTGTCCCTTTCAGTATCACACTTTCAGTGTCAGACATGGCGGTAAACTGGGCTGTACCAGTGGTGACTCAACCTTTAAACCTGCTACCATCTGTAATTTAAGTCTGCACCACTCAATGTGGTACTGTGCGTAAGATGCACCATACTGGGTGTGGTCCAACACTTTCCCAGGATACTGTACTGCACGTCATACTTTTTTTTTTTATTTATTTTTTTTACATATATCTAGAAATTGGCCATGGCAGGGGATATGCATGTTGCTGACATACAGAACTTGTAACAATTCACTTGCTCCATGAAGTGGGTGTAAGTTTCACCCACCTATCCCTTTAATTAGGGACAGTAGCCTGGCCAGGTTAAACTCCATTTCCCATATTTCCTTGCTTTCACCCTCTGTTCATCCTCTCCCCCCATTGGCTCATTCAGATACGCACTCCTCCAATCTCAGAGCTCCTCGGAAGCCAGTACCGGTATTAAAGCTGGCTGGCTAGGCCAAGGAGGACTCCATTTTCTCTTGAGGAATCCATTTACAAACAAACAGCATATTACTTAATTAACAGAGTAACTTTAACTATTTTAGATAAATACTTGTGCATCCATTTACTCTTTTCATAATCTTGTACTTTGTCTAAACCTTTCTTTTTTTTTTACACTGTTGCTTGTTTAAGTTTTGTTGCTGTTTAAGGTCTGGTTAAGGTTTGTTTTTTGGTAGGGTGTTAAATCTCCATTTTTGTTCCTGATCCTCCTGATATTTTCCAAACGGCTGTTCACCACTCATCCCGGAACTACTCAACAGACTGTCAATTTCTACGATCATTATTTTTTCATCAACCTTCATCCATTCTCATCGGTACAGGACTCTATTCAGGACTTATTATTTTTGGTGAGATTATTCCTTTTTTGTTTGCTGGTTTTTTTCTACTTTACTTTGATACTTTGGATCCTGTAATTTTGATTTTGTTCTTTTTGTTACTTTGGATTTCATCTGCATTACTTCACTGGACTTGTTAGGCCTACATTTCATTTATCATCCATTGCCATCAAGACTGTCTTTGTAATTGTTTTCCCCATATACTTATTCATTCACCTTTGTCTCTATTGCCTGTCGGTGTATTGGTTTTGTATTAGTGTGGTGTTTGTGTGTGTGTGGGTTTATTGGAGGCCCACTGGACACCGCATTCATTTCGCTTTAGTGCTAGTTTGGATGTTTGTTTAATTCACTTTATTTTCTTACTCACCTCTACGTTCCACTTAACAAACTGTTATCTGCAATAAGTTGTTGGTATTATATTTCATTTATTACATTATAGTTTACAACAATAAACAGTTTGTTCATGAAATTGACACCTCTGACGTCCCTGCTTTTGGTGTCTGTCACTCTTGCTGACCTAGTTAGTTATAGATATTGGGCCAGTAGTATCTCCTTAGGGGGGACAGTACAACTGCTTCTTGGTTGTGCAGAGTGATCGTTACAAACTTGTCTATTATAGTCAAGCCGCCATCGCTTAGCACTGCAGTTATTAATCGCTCCCTCCCTCCCTGTCTGTCTGTCTGTCTGTCTGTCTGTCTGTCTGTCTGTCTGTCTGTCTGTGTGTATGTGTGTCTGAGCTGCACACATTCCGAACCAAAAGCACAAGAGATTGCCTGAAGCTGCTTCTTTGAAAATGCAAACATCCTGCCGATGTCTTTACTCCAGCTCCTCCTGAATACTGTTGAGTTAAATGATTAGATTAGGATTAACAAACCTCTTTGACTTCCATTTGTCTCATTCACCGATGAATAAAGAGAGTGTGGATTCTGGGCGGACTAATTTATGCCCCCTCAACCACGCTAATAAAACGCTACACTGAAAACAGTTCCTATTACTCAATGATGACAATAGATGACGTGCAGCTCAGTGCTTGCCATAACAAGGATGCAGTGTAATTTCAAAAAGCAATTCTACTCTGTATTTATTGCTGGGGCTATTAAGTAGAAATATTACAGAAGTAAAAGCTTAAAAAATGGAGTGCTCCTGTAATGCATCATTCATAACGTGCTGCCACGTGATCAATCCTCATAAAACCTTTGTGTGTATAGTTTAGCTGTCTGAAGGTTTGGGATTTACTGCAGCCTCGGATCACTGCATCCTTTTATCCACTGTCGTTAATGCATTTTGTTCCCTGTACCGAAGGAAGAAAATCTGCCTTGTAATTTGACATTATGTGGAGTGTAGTTCATTGTGTGTGTGTGTGGGGGGGGTCATTAGCTGGTAATGGGGGGGTAACAAAACCAGGATCTTACTGAAAATGGTTTCATACCAATTACTGTTTTTCTGAACACAAAATTCCTTGGAAAGCTGAAGGTGGCAACCCTCATGTCCGTGGATACGTGTATAGTGGAGGTTTCAGTAAACCCAAAGAGCTCCTCCGTTACTGTCATATAACAGTGTTTGTTTGTAGGTTAATATAGTGTTATAGAACTGTATATGTCAGTGTATGAGAGAATATCAACCTGAGCAGAATTGACAAATGTTAAAAGCTGGTATCTCTTTACACAATACATGTGTTGATATAAACAAAATATATAAATATATGAAATATATAAAAAACCTTTTCACACACAGCTCTGGAAAAAATTAAGAGACCACTGCAAAATGATGAGTTTCTCTGGTTTTACTATTTATAGGTATGTGTTTGGGTAAAATGAACATTTTCATTTTATTCTATAAACTACTGACAACATTTCTCCCAAATTCCAAATAAAAATATTGTCATTTAGAGCATTTATTTGCAGAAAATGACAACTGGTCAAAATAACCAAAAAAATGTAGTGTTGTCAGACCTCAAATAATGCAAAGAAAATAAGTTCATATTCATTTTTAAACAACACAATACTAATGTTTTAAGTTAGGAAGAGTTCAGAAATCAATATTTGGTGAAATAACCCTGATTTTTCAAGCACAGCTTTCATGCGTCTTGGCATGCTCTCCACCAGTCTTTCACATTGATGTTGGGTGACTTTATGCCACTCCTGACGCAAAAATTCAAGCAGCTCGGCTTTGTTTGATGGCTTGTGACCATCCATCTTCCTCTTGATCACATTCCAGAGGTTTTCAATGGGGTTCAGGTCTGGAGATTGGGCTGGCCATGAAAGGGTCTTGATCTGGTGGTCTTCCATCCACACCTTGATTGACCTGGCTGTGTAGCATGGAGCATTGTCCTGCTGGAAAAACCAATCCTCAGAGTTGGGGAACATTGTCAGAGCAGAAGGAAGCAAGTTTTCTTCCAGGACAACCTTGTACTAAGTTAAAACATTAGTATTGTGTTGTTTAAAAATGAATCTGAACTTATTTTCTTTGCATTATTCGAGGTCTGACAACAACTGCATCTTTTTTTGTTGTTTTGACCAGTTATCATTTTCTGCAAATAAATGCTCTAAATCACAATATTTTTATTTGGAATTTGGGAGAAATGTTGTCAGTAGTTTATAGAATAAAATGAAAATGTTCATTTTACCCAAATACATACCTATAAATAGTAAAACCAGAGAAACTGATAATTTTGCAGTGGTCTCAATTTTTTCCAGAGCTGTATATATACTTTATATATTAGGGATATTACTATATTAGGGATGTGGACCGGACCAGGTTCTGTTGGTGGTCCGATCCAAATATATGGAAGTCCGGTACAGAGAGTGGACCAGTATGTGGCCGGTCCATCGCACAAACACTGGGCCAGCAAGCTTTTTTTCTCTTGGTTTTAAAAACATTTGAACTAGTGCAATGAAGGAAACCCTGCATAGTGCAATAAAACACTGCATACTCCTAAGACCTAAAGCATTAACTTTTTTAAAAGTACTACAGTAAAAAAAAAAAAAAAAAATAAATAAATAAAAAAAAACCTCAATACATACAAGCCAAATCCCACAGAGGCTTTAATGAGAAGTTATATATTTAAAAGATCATATGAAGTTATATCATATGATCTTTTAAATTCTCTTTCCCATGCAACAGTGTTTACCCTCAAGCAATTATCTTTTTAAATTATACAATATTTTAATAAGTTGTTCTCTATCAAGAAAATGAACAGGATAGAATAACATTCAAAATAGCAGAACATTAAAACATCAGTAAACCGAAAGCCATAAGATATTGTCAGCTGTCTAATTTGGTATCCCCTGTGTTTCTCTCTGTAAATACACACAATATCAATCAAATCCTTTGGGTGTGATAATAAGGCACAGGTAGACACACTGTGCAAGTTTGACATTTCTAGGAGCCCTACTACCTGAAATGCACAGGGGATACCAAATAATACAGCCATAGACTACAATATTGTCAGCTGTCTAATTTGGTATCCCCTGTGTTTCTTACTGTCAATACCAATCCTGTGTGTGTACTGTATATAAAATAAATATAAACAAATGTGTTACATATAATACATTATGCATTTTTAATATCATTTACATCACTCAAGTTTATTCCAGACGTAACGGCACAAACCACAGAGCAACAACATTCATGAAAACTTTCATGATCATTTACTTTCAACTTTCAAGTTTTGAAATAAAAAAATATATAAAAAATAGGCTACTTTGAAATTGGCACAGTGGTTTATAAAGAGGTAGGTCGCATAGTTAATACATTAAGCGTTAATTATTTAAAGATTGTTTTATTTGCACATGTCAAAGACATTTTCAGTGAAAACAAACTATAACTGATTATACACATCACAAAGAAATCATGCCATCCTGTCGAAAAAGTTAGTAAATGATTGCAAAATACAGCCGACAACTGCTATACGTGCACATCACTCATATTTTACCTCAGACACGAGCAAAATAAAAATTAGACGTGCCTGTGGGATGATCTCACTTTATCCATGCGCAATGCGCCAGGGGATACAGACTTCTGAGGGGGTACTGAATTGGTTACAACACTGGCAGTGTCACAGACATCTGAAGCATCTTTTTAGACTGATAAACAAAGTCCTGAGCCATTAATCAGCTTTGGGACCCTGATCTGGGATTTATGGCTGTGCTGACCACTTCAGTAGAGAAACACCAATATGGACCGCTGATGTTGAAGTTCAATCCAATTTTTTTGACTCACCAAAGGCTGTTTTACTGTTAATACAGTATAAGTTACAAAATCCAACCATAACAAACCTTTATTTAGTCAATTGGCACAGCAAAGCAAGAGATAATATGGTTAAGTGGATGCCGTACATGTTGTGATGTCACCATTTTGAATTCACTTTGCACTTGTATCTTATGATTGAGGGGTTTATTCAACTGATCCAAACATTGGAAGATCTTAAAAATAAAAAACACTATCCTTGAAATATGACCTCTCTGGTATGTTATATATTTTCACAAGCAGAAATGCAGGTTAGTTGTTTAATTTTCATAACTTTAGTCACATTTGTGTTATCTCAGTGGATGTATTTAGATCCACCATATTGAGTTCAGCTGAAAGCTATCACTAAGGCCGAGAAATCTAAGACCACAAGACTCCCAAGAATTAATAAAAAATCACTTCAAATCATTGGAAAAAATAGTATATTGAATTTAAGAGAAGCACAAATACCTACTGGAGTTTTGTATGATCCTTGGTTTCCTTATGTGTACTTTTTGGTGTTGTTTTAGTGGGTGTTGCAGGAGTCTGTATTAGGGTTAGAACGACCACTAATTTGACAGAGTCGACTAGTCGAAACTGCTTGAAATGTTTTACAACTATTTATTAGTGTTCTAAAATGTAATTTCTGTTAATGGATTCCAACAACTGCACTTCAGTCCATCTGAAACTCCAAGCTTCATAATTACTTTCCATTTCAATTCAAACAACTGAATACAATAGAAATAGTAACATTGCTAGTTCAGTCGTAGCACTGCTAGTTACAGTTTTTAACACACAAGTATGATAACTGCTTTTGTATTAACGCTGAAAGTTGTGATCAAATCAGTGTGATGCAATAACAAAATAGAATAAGTGTGGGGTTGTCAGTAAATTTGCAAATACCTTTAGCTTAGCATAAACAAAATAAAGACTAAGACAATTAGGTGTACTACTGTAAGTATAAACATTATTGGTAATATTTGGAAAGCAGTAGAAAGTTGGAAATCTAGAATACATTTTGCCTTGAGACTTCATGTGAGGCGTGTGAGTACAAATGGATTTTCCAGACAGTGATTTACGTGTAACAATTAAAATTGTATTTAATATTACACGAGAAAAAAAAAAAAGAAAAATAATAAAGAAGGACGTGAGGGAGGGAGTGCGGGAGTAATCAAAAATAAAGGAACGGAAGCCTCTTAGTCCTCTTCGCGTTCTGCTTAAATCCAGAAATAAAACAAAAAGGAATAAAAACAGAAAAGAACCAAGTTAGTAAGGCCTCCGTTCGTGACACAGTCCAACCTCCCAAGTACTTCCCTCCAGCCTTTTTTTCCCCGCCTCTATTCCTTAGGACCAACCCCGAACACAGTAGCACGTCCCCTTTAGTATGCAAACCCCGCCCCGGTAGTCAGTGGATCACCAATCCCAAACTGACAGGTATCCTTAATTTCACTTGACTCCAGTGGCTGGAATTTACATACTCGTACTTCCGCCCCTCACCAAGGTGCCGCCCTTCAAAAAGATGACTTTTGTCATGGTCACAAGACCTTGGTAAGGGAAATCCCGAGTTGGTTTGATGCCTTCTACTGTTGGGAGGCTGAATTGCAGACCGAAACCCCTTTGACTCATCACACTTCAGCATTCAGAAAGTAAATCTCTGTGCATGGCTGCTTCAGGCAGGCCAAGCCTGAGTTTTTTTAATTTGCAGTTTGAACCAAAACACTTCCTGACTCTTAGAACCAGGATTGATGGCAATGAAAAAGGCTGTCCTGTAGTCACAGATTTAATTTTCCAGACTGTACTTTGCTGACCTAATAGAAAAAAAAAAAATCTGTTTTAAATCTAATCGCTTATGAAATCAAGCTGCAAAATACAGTAAAGGAGTTTGAACCTCTATGGACCCACATCAACCACTTAGAAAACCAAAATACACTTAAAGTTACGTAATTAAAAGAGAACAATATGAACTACGTTACAAAACATATTGTCATTTATTAAATTATTCAAAGTTAAGCAGCAGCCATACTCAGACCTTAAAAAATAAAAAAAAAATAAAAATAAATACGATCTAGTTATAATTTTATTCTCAATCTGCTTGATTTGTATGTTTAAAAAAAAAAAAATAAATAAAATAATATTTACTTTAGAATGTACGTTTGGTAAACACATTCAAAACAACCGAGAAAGTTATTTATAAAACTGTTTTATTGTTCTAGCAACTTACTGTTCATTATTTTAACTTATTGAACAGACATCCCTTTTGCTTATGGTTTTTAGTATCTTACCGTACCAGTATGCTAAACCTTGCAAAATGCAATAAATCCTGTACATTGCAGTAGCATTACAGTTTAACAGTGCAAAAAAGAAAAATGTACACTATGAGTAAGTATGTAAATCCCATTATTACATTTTTACATTAAAACCTACTGCAACTATTTGGAGTGAAGAAGGAATAGAAGATGCTATATGAGATGAGATGAGATGAGACGAGATGACTCGAGTCCAAATGGCAATTATTTTATTCACTACGCATAATGACACCCGTACAACAAAAGTTTTGACTGGGGGGGGTCCCCCCCTGACCAACGGGAACCTTCCTCTCGGATGGCGAGACGATGTTGTTGGCCTCTGAGGTTGGGAAGTGAACGTCACTTGCCCCCATAAGAGGACCCCCAGCTCCCCGTAACTGCGCCAGCAATGCAAAGAGAGAAATCTTAGTTAAAAATGTTAGTTTGAAATTGGTGACACTTTTTTAAGAACTAATCTAACCACTCGGTGGAGAGGAAAAAAAAACTTTTTATGCGACGAAACCTCTGGTGGCCCTGACAGAGAGATGGCCCCCACTATGGGCATGAAATATCAGGGAGAGTAGAGCAAATGTAAGATTCCACTGCAGAGGAAGACCAATGCCCCATTTTACTTTATTAAGGACTGGTTGATTTTAACTTTGGCTTCTGATGTTGCTGCACCTATATGGAATGAATGGAGGGAATATAATTAGCGAGGAATACCAGCTTTAGAAATGAGTGAGGAAAGATGAGAAGAAGGCGAACAATAGGGATAGATGAGAGAGGAGGACAGGAAATGCACGATTGGTGATAATGATATTGAATTCCAGCTAGATAAGATTTGATAGTTCCCTGGGCTTGTCTTTTGCATGAATGAGAAAAGAAATAATGAAATTCTGGTTGAAGGGAGAAGGGGAGATGTGATGTTTCCCGCAGAAGGTTATGAAAGTGAACCAGCCGGTTGAATAAGAGGAGTGGATCGAAGGAGCAAGGGCATCACCCTTTATAATCTGGAGCTGAAGACAGAAGATTAAAAATGTATGAATTTAGTTGAAAACCAGTTAGCTGAATGGAGGAATGGGTAGAGGGAAAGGTTGAGCTGAAGGTGACATATGTCTGAAATGTGCAATCTATAAACGAGAAAGAGCATCAGCAACATTATTAGTGATATCTGGAAGGTGTGAGGCTTTCAAAATAAAATTAATGGTAAGTGTAATCCAGACAAGCCGGTGAAAAAGTACATAATTAGAGGTGAAGAGGAATGGCCATTCATAATAATATGAGCAGTAGCTTGATTATCACAAAAGGTTAAGGTAGATTTTTTTCTGCCAAAATTGGCCCCAAAATAGGCTGCAAAGACAATAGGGAATACCTCAAGTAAGGCTGTGGATTTAAGCTGATGAGGAAGAATTTTGATTTTTGGAAGCCAGACATCTAAAAGCCATTGATTAAGAAAAATTCCACCAAAACCAACAGAAGAAGCATCTGTATGGAGTGAGAGATCATGGGGGCCAGAAATGAAGTCATTGTAAAACAGAAAGGCAGTTCCAGTGCTGTATGAGGGGGGACCAGATTCTAATGTCTTTCCAGGCTTCAGCTGTAATATTAAGGGGGCTTCGGAGAGGGAATCAAAGATCTTTGGGCTGCTGCTGCATACAAAAGTTAGTTTAGTTGCAAAGTAAAATGGCCCCTTCCAACAGATACCAAAAAAGATGAAGGACAGAAGAGAGTATAAGTATCTTTGAAGGCATCAGAAATGTTTACTTTAGCTAACCAGGAACCCCGTACAGATATTTTGATGGAATGGGTAGCATCAGAAATGGTGACGTAATCAAGAAAAAACTGATCCAAGGGAAGAAGAGAATTAATGAGAGGGGCTAAAAACGGGCCCCACATGAACCCCCCTTGAGATCTTGGCATTCATAAGAGAATCGACAACTTCTTGTTCCTTTATAGCAGGTTGGAGGTTTTTACAAGCAATAGAGGAAGAAGGGGTGGATTTTAAACCAGTAGAAAAAAACATTAGTAAGGCCAGAAATTAGATGATTAACAAAAAAAAAAAACACAATCAGGTTTATTGAAGAACACCTGATAGAGCAGCGATGTTGATGGGGGTAGAGGAGATTAGTAATGATGAATGTCATTTATATGAAAGAGGGCAGAAGAAAAGTCAAAGAGCATCTCTACAGAAACTGCACATCTGTATAAAAATGGCATCCTTTGGAAATGCAGAATGAGGAATTGAAATTAGGAAGGTAGGAACGTAGCTTAGTTTCAGGCAACAACAGCCTACACTGTAGAGAATTGTATTCCAGCAAGACCTCCTGTTTAGGGGATTAGCGCTAACCATTTTTACGGCACCTTTTATTTGTAGTTTTTTGTACTGTGTTTTATTTTTCCTTTGTACAGGTTGCTGTATGTGTCCTCTGTGAGTTATCATCACTGGTAACATCACATGACCTGGGTCGTTTTACTTTCATTTTCTTTTGTATTAATAAATCCTGCGCGCCTGTGGGGCGTGACAAACTCATCAATCTCCACTTACTCATAGGCATACCCATGCAAGCAATAGACACCCTGTCACAGTCTTCCATGAGAATCTTTGCTTGTTGAAAAAGCAGACGAAGCTATAGAATGAATAGGAGAAACTGCAGACACACGATTTCTAAAACAAGGAGTGTTGTCGAGAGCAGGGGAAGAATCATTTTAGACTGATAAGGATGCTGAAGAGGAGGCTGCTTTTGGACATAGAGAGGTAGAATGGGCAGTGGAAGCACAAACTCTGCAAGCGTTAGCACGACTGAAGAATCTATTAAAGAGATCATGAGCGGGTTGAGACCAGTCAATCAGTTTATAGTCCAATGCTAACTGAGAAGCTGCTTTGGCTAAAAAAGCTTTATGATCTAAAAAATAGTGCCGCCATATCTGCCCAAGCGATGAACAATGTTAAATAGGAGTCCAGCTCTTGTAGTCAGTGAGCATAAACGTCACAAAGGAAATCACAAATTCTCCAAGAGTATGCTTTTTACACAGCTGAGGATCCTAAGATTTCAGAGTAACAGACAAATCTCCACAATCAACTACCCTGTGATCCAGAAATTCTGAGGTTGTAATAAGAATAGAGACCAAATTAATGTCTTTACCTTCAATAATATTGCGCCTCAGTTGAGGAGAGAGAGAGAGTGGCGATGAACTACTGAAGCAGAGGAGGTTCCTGATCTAGAGGCGGTCGCTAGAGTGAAGATTGGCAGCTCAAGAGTAGGTGTGGGCGTGGCTGAAGCAGCGGGAGAAACGAACGCTCGTGCTGTTGCCACTGATGAGGAAGTAATGGCTGCCAGTTCCAATTAGTGATCCTGCTATCTAGTGCATCCAGGCGATCGGATACTGTAGAAATTGAGGTGGAAAGAGGATGAATGAGTTGCTTGATATCGCATATCGGAGGAAGAATCAGATGAAATTGAAAACTGAGGGGTTGTAGTCACTGGAACAAAGGTGAGTGAAACTTGTACAGTAGGGGCGGAGCGTGGACTGACAAGTTTGGATCTCTGCTGTGACTTTTGAGGGGAAAAAACAGGCTCAGCCAATATGGAATTGCAATATGAAACAAAGCAGCACGATCACTCCCTGCTTCAGTGGGCAATCCTGAGGTTTGGTGTGTCTAGAGCGGCGAAGAAGAATGACTGCAGGCACAGCTGGATGAGCAGAGGTTGAAGCAACAGGACTGGCAGAAGCTTGATGGAAATCTTCGGCAGCATTGTCAGATAGAGGAGAAGCAGGATGGGTGGATTTCTTTGAGGTTTTTTTTGGTGGATTATTTGTTATAAGAAGACAGCCGGAAAGAAGGAGAGATAATATCTCCATCGGAGTCAAATGAAAATTAAAGCTGCCTCAGGTCATTTTAAACAGATTGAAAACAAAGGTTTTTTGTTTTAAGATTGGGTCTGCAAGTCTGCATGGTAACTGCAAACTGAAAAGCAAAATGAGAATTGGGGAGCTGGCTATAGTTTAAATAGGGTGACTGACAGGTATTTAGCAGGATGACACAAGAGAGGCCCAGCATGGATCGTTAGTGCTGTGGTCCCTGTTTGACAATGTGGACAATAATCCTTATACTATCAGTGCACTAGAGAGGACATTTTGAAAAGAGCTTTGAAGCAGACTTTAAAAGGTATAAGTGTAAAACATGGTCAAGACGTTAACAATGAAAAGAAAAATGACAGGTACATTATTTAAAGAGTTGAAACAACGAGTGGGGAAGTCTAACGTTATATTTTTTGAAGCCCCGCTACTTACTTTTTAAGTAGCCCATAGCCTGCCAACAATATTTCAACACT
Source organism: Polyodon spathula (assembly GCF_017654505.1). NCBI lineage: Eukaryota > Metazoa > Chordata > Actinopteri > Acipenseriformes > Polyodontidae > Polyodon > Polyodon spathula. The sequence goes on along the minus strand of NC_054542.1, from coordinate 20,394,949 downwards.
GTATTATATTTGCCCATTCACAGCCCCCCATGCCTTGTTTCTGTCCAGGTGCACCCTTCTGTCCCTTGAATCCCTTGGATCCCCTGAATCTCTTGGCCGCACCAGCGAGGGGTCACCGCCAGTGCAAACTTGCACCAATATCTGTTCACTGGGGCAGTCTATTGCAACCCCTGCACGATCCAGCTTCTGCAGGCGGCACCAGAAGCGATCACAGGCAGGCAGCCTAACACCACCTCTCTGTACCATGCACGCAGGAGTTCAGTGCCCTGCAGGGCTGGTGTTGCTGCCAGCAAGCCTTATCCAACAACCACGGCACAGCCGCAGCATTCTGTCTGCATGCGCCGTTACCATACTTTCTTTCTGCATTTGCGAGACCTTTTAGAATTAATTGTGAATTGCAGGATGTTATCATAATTAAAGTACCATTACCAGTATGAACTATTTCTTAAATGCCAAAACATTTCTACAAAGTGATACAATAAACTGCTTCCCATCAAAGTGACAGAATTATTTTGAGCAAAACATTATAGATTCTATTACAGGTTTCTTTTCACTATTATTTTTAATAAAGCCATTGTAAAAATTCTTCAAAATTGAGTATTTTTCTGTATACTTACAAAATGAGCATACATCAGGCATACATCTGTTTAGGATTAATTTATCAAATAAATGCTGGTGTATCTTTTACTATTAACCCTTTGCTGCTGGACCATTCTAATTTTGTGCATTTTTGACCGATGACGTGCTCTGTGTTCTGTAATGTCTCACAGCAACAATAAGCCATGTGGTAATCAAACCAGTCCTTCTGAAGCTTATTGTTAAGTAAACCTAGGCCCTAGAAACAAAAGAAAACATGTTTCCCTCTGTGTATTTTTAATGATACACTTCAAGAAAGTTGTGTGCAGGAAGTGTGATCGGCAGCACCGACTTTGAAGCAGAGTTACATAGGAATTTGAGATATGCCATATAAACACAGCACGATGCAGACATCTCATCTACAGCTGTTTTTGAAGGTAATTATCTCATGAACTTGTAATTCAATACATGTTTTTACTCAATATGTCATATTGAATTTTTTTTTTGTGTTATATATATTTTCTTTTTTTTTATAGACTCTTGAAAACGGACGAGCTGCCTGTGTTTGACGATGACGGTACATTATTTGCTTGCGCTGACTGCAATAACTTGCATTTTACATGCAAAATTGCTTTGTATTACATGTATTGCTTTATCATCATTTAGTTATTTTTTTCTAATCTACTGTGTTTTTTTTTTCTTCTGCTAAATATAAATATAAAATGCTAAATACTTTTTTTTTTACTTGCCATGGTCGCAACATGTAGGCTACATTATTCTGCTTTACATGAAATAGCTTGTTTTCATACTTGTTTTTATTATTTGTGGTTGTATTGAACTTTTTCTATAACATTTGCGTATAATAATATAGTAATATGATTAGTGTTTGATGCATGCTTCTTTATTTTACAGTGTATGCTGAAAATAAAAATGTGTTTTTCATGCACTTTACTAAATGTAAGAAATACTTTTAATAATAATAATAATAATAATAATAATAATACAACTGCATTTTCACTTATATGTATTTGTATATTTTCAGTGTAAAAGGTTTTGCATAAGACTTGACAAAGTACTTATGATATTTTGTTTAGTCTGGCCTACTTCCAAAAGATAGCGCTGTTTGGGGCATTTTTACATACAGACTATGGTTTGGACAAACCCTAGTAGCTTGTCAATTGTAAAACATATTTGAAAACTGTATTTTTATTTGAAATCCTCATAAAATTTCGCAACTGCAATATCCAGATATTTTTTTTCTAACTAAATTGGAAAGTGATTGATATTAGCAGTTATTAAAAAAAAATATTTTTTTCTTTTTTTTTTATGGGGGAATGTGGCTTACATATTTATTTTTTTTAAATTCCACTAGCTAACAAATTATATAATTGGGAACAGCTACTTCAGACCTTTCCTATTAGTATATTGAGTTTTAAATTCTGATTTAAGGTTACCCAACAAGAAGCAATAAAACACAATGTGTTAATGTGCATGTCCAAATATGGGAATTCTGATTAGGAGGCAAAGGGTTAAGCTGGTATTTTACAGGACTCAGGTCCCTGACAACTGGGGGATGGGGAACTTACTGCAGAAACTGCTGATAGGTTGTATAGTGTTTCTTATCCATCCACTCGGTACTGAGCTTAAGTTTGACCTACTAACTGTTAATTGGTTGTGTAAAGCAGGGCAATTAAAACAATTTCAATGGTCTAATTCTTCTATGTGTAGTGTATGCAGAATGGTGTGTGTGTGTGTCATTTTGTCATCAACATCTCTGCATGCCATCAGCTTATTTACACAGGGTGCTGTGTTTAATATGTAGTGGGAAAGCTGCAGATCAGTGAATCACCCTGTTAGAGCTAATTTATTTTTACACATGAACCCTAATCATGAGCATCTAGATTCCATAATAAATTAGACTTAGGCACACCTTTGTAAAACTACCCAACCCCCCACACTAGGTTTCTAGATGTGAACTTGAAAATACCCTGAAAGTTTATTTTCAGGATGGGACCTGATTTCAGGTACATTCCATTAGACTGGTCAAAATACATTTTTGTTCCTGTTTTTAGGCTCTGGATGTCTTCTGTTCATTAGCTCTCGTGTGATTGTTACTTAGGGTGACCAGACAAAGCTCAAAGCCAGGACATCTTGTTACCTAATTGATAATGCTAATTAAATCATTTAAATATAGGCCATATAAATAATAAACTAAATATAAACTGAATATAAACTAAAAGAAAATGCACGGTGCACTGAGGAATAGGCACGTATTTTTGTGTTAATCACTTGATAAAAATAATGTTCTTGATTACCCTTGTGGCTTTTTTACATGTTATTTTGTTATCACTGCAGATGCTATAAACATTAAAAGTTATATTTGAAGTGCTTGCTTACATTATTTTGACAAAAGGTATTTAGAGTTTGTTGGACTACAGGAAGTTGCTGAAAACCAAGACTTTTTTTAAAGATTTTGAGGAAAATGTCAGGACACCAAGACCTTTGATGAAAAACCGGGACTGTCCTTGCACTGATAATGACTATAGTCGATGCAGGTTCCTCACTATTCAACAGTTTCATTAGGCTTATTCATGTGAAGATAGTTATAGTAATAAAATAATGTATCCATACTGCTAGATTTTTTAACCAGGCTATCCAGAGGTAGGATAACCAGATATAATAAATTGTATAACTGCTGGGAATGCAAGTGCACTCAACATATTGTATTGGAATCCTTGCCACATTATCAACTTGGGCTTAGTGGCAAGATGTACTCAAAACATGGAGGATATACATACACAAACAGACTTGTAAAAATGGCCCTGTAATCAGAAAGAATGATCATATATTGTGATATGTTTGTGTGTGTTTACTTGAATAACAGTCCAAACTAGTCTAGGAAAACAAACTGTTCCTTCACAATTACTGATTTTTCATTAACTGCCATTCAGTAGACCTTGGGTGATTTCCTTCTAGGAATAGTTATCTCAGGGTTCTCACACCACCTCAAACTGAAATGATAATGAATTGCTTTATCCATCCAAAAAAATGTGTAATCAGAACACCAGAGACTTCTGGAGTCAGAGAAAATAGTTAATTAATAAAAGACATCTGCCATTACCTGTCTCTCGCTGTCCATACACTGTGTCCAGAAGGAGTTTAATCACAGTCATGGTTTGAAGCACAACAAGCTGTTTACAGATTGTGATAAAGGCCGCTTGAGCTAATCGAATATTAAACAACAATGCTATTGATCATGAATACATTTGGAAACTGTTTGGAGAATGAGGCTTTGTGCTTTGTGTGATTTTCATAATCATTCAGCAGCATTCTACTGTACAGTTATGGCCAAAAGTTTTGCATCACCTGTTAGAATGAACACATTTTGCTTAATAAAGCTGAACGAAACTTGCTAATGTTGTTAACAAATTGGATTACATACCGCTTTGTAGTTTTCCACTACAAAACTGACAACAATTAAACATTTTTAAAAGGTTGTTAGGTTGCTAAATCATTCATACTTGAATTTATTTTCATAGTCTCTGACCGGCTGATCTATTTCCTGCCATTCCTCTCCAGTGCCTCTGTTCTGATCCTTCTCACTCACACAAGGTACTTACCATGTATTAACTCGTGTTCACGCCAGAAAACAGTGTTCAGATGTTCTTCTCAAATATGTTTCCCAATTTCCTGAATTTTCCATTAGGTTAATATCGTAATGTTGGTTAACAGATCCCTACTTTGACTAGCCTGAATGATTAATTTTTAATAACTAAATAACAAAAGCTATTAAAATTGTCTGCACCAATGCCACCAACCATTAGTTATCTTTATCACAGTTTTATTATTCGGGAGCTTGTTTAATGTAAAAGGTTATTCTATATATATATATATATATATATATATATATATATATATATAATATATATATATATATTAGTAACCATCGAAATAAATTAGCGATCACCACCAATTTAAATTCATCCAATGATATTTGTGCTATTGCTTTTTGTGCTTTTATTTAACTGTGTTAAGTGACAACTTGTCTAAAGCAACCAGCGATCACAATTCTGTTACCCAGCAATGGACTCAAACCTGTATTAAGCACCCTTACACAGGGCTATTGTTATAAGACAAATACAGTTTTAAATGGCACGTCCTAAATTCAAAGGAATATGGTAACCATTTTAGCGGCCTTTTATAAAACAACACCGCTCTTTTGAAAATGCAAAGAGAAAATGTGGAGGTGTCCTCCCTAGATGACAGAATTAAAGTTATTAAGCTTGTAGACAGAAAGTGCCAGAAAAACTGCTGAACAATTCAGCATGAGAAAGATGCAGATACGGCATTGTGAAACCGTGTTTTGGGCCGATTCAACCTCTTAATTAAACTGTGAATAACTGAACAAAGTCGCTTCGTTTTATCTTGATGTCCTGACTGACTTGTTGATTCTGTTTCACCTTCTTCATTATTTCAACACAAGAGCAAGCAATGACATTAATGACTTCCCCCAGATGCTACTTCAACCTATTTCGTTGTCGTACTTGCCTGGGAACTAGGTAGCTTCCAATGTGTCCGTTTCATGTTGTGCTGTTCTTTCCCGCTAATTTAACAGAATGTTCTCATAATGAGGGTGTGGCAGCTTAAGACTTAAGGCAAACCATTAAAAGGAAAATAAACCCAGAAACATTCAAGCCATACTTAGAGTATGAAAACAATGTGTGCAATAATCGAAAAAGATCTTATGCTGGCGTTGAATGCAATGAATCAACACGTACCTGACAGGCAGACACAGGCATTACAATTTGCAAAGGATTTAAATCATTTTGTGTGACCTGACACAGGCAAGCATTCATTACTTTAACACAATAATTTGCTTTGTAAATGCATTATCTAAATTAATGTTATTAAATTACATACTTCCTTTTGTTCATATTACATCTTCTGGCTTTTACAGTGTATGTAATTATAGGAAAGCATGTCAGAGACATACAAAACTCAGAAGTTATGGGCCCTTGTGACAAAGATCGAATGACGCTTGGTGAAGGGAGAAGCGTCATAAAGGACTAGACAAAGGGAGCAGAGTACCACGGACTAAAAGGCATGACGCTTTATTCCTATGGGTAGGTGGAAGTCAGGCAGCTAAAAAAGGGACTGAGCTACGGTACCCGAATTCAATGACCTGAAAGGGAAACAGCGTGGCATCCGTGGATTGAAGAAGCTGATGCACTCGTTTACCAAGGAGTCATGAGCGAGGGTATAAAATAGGGGCATAGTAAAGTAATCTGCTCCTTTGTAAATGGTTGGAGCTAACCTAAAAGGAGTAAAGACATTGCTGAAAACCGTGTTTGTTTTGTGTTTGTAAAGTGTCGGCTGTAACTGTTGTTTGTCTTTTTAGAGTTTGTCTTTTTCAGTAACACGATCCAGAGCTGGAGTACAAGCCAGCATTAACCCGGACATCACTTTTCACCCCAACATTTCACTGTAATCACCACTAGCACTTAAATTCACTCACTGTCTTGTGTTTGTTTGTTTTGTGTTTAGTGTGGGTGTGTATAAAACCTGGACTTTTGGTTGCGGGTCAAACCCGGGGATTAAAGTTATGAGTGATACACGCCGTTGTATCATTCCAGCATTTATTATTTACAGGTGTTTGCCTTAGGGCTCTGGACATTGTTATTATTATCAATAAACACTCCTGCATCTGAAAGTAATTGTCTGTGTGGTTTGTACCTGCACTGCACTGCACTCACCTGGATCCACTCACCTCTTTGCCACAGCCCTCTTTTAAGAGACCACCTGTGTTAAGAGACCACTATTTGACAGTCCCTTGAATGGTCTCTTAATACAGGTTTGACTGTATATATTACTGTCCAGTTACCTTTTGATGTTTTCAATAATGTTGATTGTTTTTTTTTTGGATCAAATACTGGTACTTAAATACACTCTTGTGTTTTTTTTTTTTTGTTGTTGTTTTTTTCTGTGTTAAGGTTAAGGTGTCCTTTGAGTTCAATAGTTGCTGTTTATTTCTATCTCCAGTGCAATCTGGTTACACAAACTATCTTACTTCTATAAAATGTGTATGTCTGGTAACACTGGACAAAGCAAATAAAAACAAACAAACACACAAACAAACAAAAAAACCATTATATTTGCAATAATTACTACCCAGAATGACTGGAAACAACAGAAAACAGTAAATAAATTGTTGAAACTTAAATTTGATTCTACTTCCTCAAAATGATTATTTTGCCAGGTAACCACTTTGAAGTGATATTAAAGGGGTCTGACTGTACACAGAATGAGTTTCATTCTTGGAAGTTGTTTTACACAAGGTTTGCCAAAGCCCTAAAAAAATCTGGTATGTTCTGGAAGTGCTGACATGGAAGCCCAACAGCTTGCTTAACATGAGGCAGAAGACAGAAAACGTTGCCCTTAGGGGCCAAAATACCCCATCTGTAGCAACTTCCTGCTATAAAAATAAAATACTAAACAAAAAACAATTAGAGCAGTTCATACCATCAGTTAGCATGACACTAACCAAGCTGTCGTGGGCTGGAAGTCCAAGGACATCACAAAATTGATATTGACTGGAAGCATTTTAATAAGGGTTAAAAGGACTCAACGGTATGAATCATTGCATGGAACAAATGACTGTGCCATAACTTTCAGAGCCCAGTAGCTGTTACTTAACCCTCACTAATAGGCAAACGTAGTTGCAATGTTAAAATACAAAGTATGCCCTAAATATCAATCATCTGATAAATCAAGTTCCAACCAATAGAAGAAAATAACAGACTTGAAAAACCTGCCTCCTGCTTGCATTTTATTATAGAATCAAACAGAACAGTAATGGGATGATTGTGTGCTTTTCACATCCCAAATCAGCCTGTAAGCTGAATGTTGCAGCACAAAGAACATATTCTACCTTTAAAAAACTGTCCTCAGTAGCAGTCAAATTATATATTGTAATAAGTGACTGCAAACTGGCACATCATATACTAATTTATTTGTATTTGTTAACCTTTAATACAAACAAAAAATAACACTTATTTTAATTTCTAAAAAAAAGATAAACACAGAGAGAAGTAATTCATTTACCAGTTATAAATGAATAGGAACACAAGGGATGCCCGGGGGGGGTGGGGGGTAATTGAAGACTTGTTAAGAGAATGAACCTTGGAAGGAAGTACACAGTATAAAAAAATGTAAATACTTATTCTGAAAAGCTTCCATATTTTGACTTCTGTCATATTCAGGTAACCTGGCAATCTAGTGATGTTTTTTTCTATGCCTTTAATTGTTTGAAGGATGCACACCGAGTGAAAGTTCTGTTATTTAAAATTACGACATAGGTGTATTTATCTCATACCTTGCCCTTTATCCATAAGGCTATTTTCAGATTTCCATTTCTGAATGCACATTTTAAGAAACACAGCATTTGCAGGATTTAAAAACAGAAAACAGCACTGTATAACAATCTACATGTATACAAACCAAGCACAGGAAACAACCATTTTAGTAACTGATAAACAGAAAACATTGAAACACTTCATTATACTGGCTTCCACCATCTTCAGGTAAAATTAATGGTATATTGTTATATATAACAATGTCCAGAGGCAGGTTTACATCCAAACCAAAAGGAAGGAACCTCCTACAGCGTCCCATAACACAATTCCGGGGCAGTGGATGAACTTCAGACCAGAAAGAAGAGTGTTCTCTGTTGAGCCACCAAAACCACTTCATACACTGCAATACCAGAGCTTCCTTGAAGATCAGCCCTCCATCACTGATCTAGCTCAACCACGCTTAGCTTCTGAGAGCTGTGTGTGTTCACCATATAACAATAGACAATAATACTGTCCACAACTGTTGTTTTTTTATTTGACAACAGCACAGTTTTTCAACATTTTTCAACACTGTATTACTTGGTGGGTCTTCCCTTGGTGTTTATCTGCCTGGTACCATCTTGGAAAGGAGACAGTAAGTGCTTAGCTGTTTTCAATGCCCAGGCCATGATGCCATATCAGAATCAGTATCTACTGCAGACTAACAGGGTTAAAGAAGATTAATGTACTGAAGCAAACCTTTTAAAACCTTTTCCATGGTAGAATGTTAGTGCACCTGTCTTTGCTTTTGTATCATTCATTCTACGATGTCACTTTTCATAAACACTGATAAAGGGCACATAAACCCCCTTTTCCAAATGATCAAGATTGCAGAGTCGATAAAAGTAATCTTGTACTGTAAAAGATAGGTGAGATGATACAAGTTATTGATTAATCATTTACACTGTATTTTAGCCCATTTTATGTTAGTGTTCTAATTTGGGAACACTTAAATCAATTTTTTTTTTTTTTTTTTCTAAAATTAATTAATAGGAATCATAAGAAAGATAAATACAGTAGTCCCTTGTCTGGAGACGGACCTTTTGTCCGGAATAATGAGGTATCCGGTTTTAAAAAAAAAGACAAAAAGAAAAACTAAAAAAAAATACACAAACACACACACAAATCTACAGTGCTCACTTTATTTTAAATGTATGAATCATTGCGCTAAAATAACATTAATGTGTTCTTGTGGGGGTGTGTGGGGAATTCAATAAACACCCGTGAGACAGATATTGGAAACTGTAAACGGCGCTCAGATTTATTTAGTTGTTTTACCCCGGTGGTACCTGCCTTGCCCCGCAACCTCTGCTAATCGGCAAGGCGCAAGCGTTATTGACAGTTCGGTCTCCCCTCACTAAAGAGGAACAGAGTTTACAAGGGCCCCTGTTGCTAACTAGGATTTGTACATCACAGCCACCGTCCAGCTGTCGGTCTGGGTCCGTAAAGTGGTGCTGCCTCGTGGTTGTCTTCCTCCGCTATCCGTCTTGCTCGTTTGCCTTTTAAATTGTGCCCTGGTGTTGTCAGGAAACCGGCCACGCTTTCTTTCTCTGGTTTCTGGGTGTCTTTGCTTTTACTCCAGCTCTCTGAACCAGCCTCCAGCTGGCTTTTCTCCTACACAGGCAAGACAGAGGGAATCACAGCATGTTATTGGCCAATTGTCCTCCCAAGACCTGCCTCCCGACCACTCAGAGAGCGCCAGGCGACACACCCTCACCAAACCTCTCTGTGTCATCGCCATGATTGGTAGGCGGGACCAACAGGGCCATCGCCTCCTCCCTGCAGGAGCTTGCATGTGTCTATAGACAGCACAGAACTTGCCCTGCTACAGTTTTCTATACACATTACAGTATGTAAAAATATAAATCTGTACAGTAGGCATATACAGTATACAATACAGTATTAAAATCAAATTAATACTTGGCTTGCTTTATTCTTACTTTAGCCTATAGGGTACTGGTAACACAAAATAAACCATGCTGCTGCACATTACTGTACTACAATGTGAAAATAAAAGATTCCTTTTTTAATTGAAAGAATGATTTTAGCGCATGCGCTTTTTTTTTTTATGGTAGCCTACTTAGTACACAATTAACACAAACAGACAATGATGCAGCATTGACAGGATATGATAGTGCACAGTACCTTACACATACCGCACACACTTTACAGAAATAAATAGTGTACCGTACACGTGGCTGTAAGTAAAACACACAGCCCACCTGCTACTTGCTTTCTGTTGGTACGAGCCAGACTTTCTTCTCTTTGCAAAAAGCAAATAAAAACTTAAAATTCAGGACTGCATTTATTGTAGTCCACATCTTGCATTTCTGAAACGAGCATCAACCGGCAGTTTCAGAGCTGAGAAATCGCTTTGATTCAGTGGTGACCCCACTGTTTTATAACAGTTTTATTTCCAAATTTCCATTTTAACACGTTTTAAGCCGAAAGGTATCACTTAAAACAGAAAGGAACTTTTTAAAACTTGTTAATTGTATGATGGTATTTCCTGCCTTGTCTATGCAGTTTTCCAGTACCAATCAGTGATACTGAGAAAGCATTTCCTGACAATCTGAAAACCTTTTCTGCACATTTTACATAGTCTAATGCTCATTTAGTGTCACCAAACACTTTTCCTACACAATTATCGATGCACCGATAGAGAGAAGTTTTCTTTTAGCAGAGTCTGAGGCGTTTGATGTATGTACACAAGCTGACGTGCGGAATAAAATTAGTTGGTTATTTAAAATTAACGAGTTGTGAGTTATTACATTATTAGAGGGAGAAGCCCTAGTTGTTTTTCTTCAACTTACCACTGCACAGAAGAACTTGTACAATGATGTTTGGGCAGCACTGGATACTGTGTTCTTACTGGAGGCGGATCAACCTAGTTATCTACGCTCTTTTGAGGCTCAGAAACAGCTACCCGGTGAGTCACCACAAATGTTTTGCACAATTTATGACATATACTTGACAAAGCGCTACCCGGTTTGCAGCCACAGGCTAAAGGAAAAATCTAGTTTCACCATTTTGTTGACGGTCTATCTGAGTCTGTTGGAAACCATATACCTGCACAGGCCAATGTAAAAACTGTAGAGGAGGCTCTTGAACTTGCATATTTACAGTTTGGAACGAATATGGCTTATTCCAATACTAACTCTGCTGCTGTACTTCTGCCCTCTCAGGAAACATACAGATTAGACCGATTAGAATCAGCTGTTGCAAACATGGCTCAGCATCTGGAACGTTTAACCACTGACCATGAAGTTGCTGCTGTGAATCACAACAACAACAAACCTAGGCCCAGAGGCCCCTGGTGTCATGAATGTGAAGGATAAGGGCACATAGCTCATGAATGTCCCAATTGCCTACGTTGCTCTCGAATGCAGTACCGCGGAAATGAAGTGTAGAGGAAATCCACAATAGAGGTGACCCAATTTGAAATGTTGCCAGTTTCAGCGACAGAAAAAAAGTGGTCCACCCAGGCAAGTGCAAAAATAGGAGGCGAAAATCAGACTATTTTTTCTTTATTCGGGGTCTGCTGTTTCTCTGATTGATATTAATATAGCACAGAGCCATCAGCGATGGCAAGCTATAGGCATAGTCACAGCATCTATGCAACAATTTTTTGCCAAAAACATGGTGTCTTTAATAAAGACATTGGGACAGTTCTCTACACGGTATGAACTGTTAGTGGCAGAAAACTTAGCGCCACCTGTCATTCTTGGAACTGATTTTCTCACAAAATATGAAATATAGCAGGATTTTAAAATTTGTTGTATCACTGGCCAGGGATTTTCCATTCTCATGGACATACCAGGGCACATCAATAGTGTAGGCGAGAGTAATTCCTGCAGTCACAGAAGCAGTGGGAAACATGGCAATAATTTAAATTCTCTGGCTGTTGTTCAATCAGCAATTTCAGACAAGGATGACATTGAGGACTGCTCTGTTCCTTCATTTGGAAGACCTGGGTCAGCAGAACAACCTAACCCCTACCTACCCCCCCCCCCCCCCCCCCCGCCACCCACCCCTACACCACACACACACACACGTTTGTGCACTTAATTCAGCAATACATGGATCTATGGTCAACTACACCTGAACTACACCTGGTTACACCACCCTTGCTTATTACATTCTGACTCGCAATAATCCCCCAGTCTGCATACCCCCCCCCCCCCCCCCCCCCCCCCCCCCCCCCCATGACAATGCATCTCAGGGCAGAGATCACTAAACAAATCAAGGACATGTTATAGCTATGAATAATTAACCCAAGTAGCAGACTGTGGTTAGCACCTGCAGTGTACACCAGGTAAAAGGATGGTGATGTACGCATCTGTATCAATTACTGGGAGTTAAATAAATGAATTTAAAAGGAAGCTTCCATTCCCTGATGAAATACAAGACTGGCTGGTGGGTGCTTCAGTTTTCTCAACTTTAGTTCTGAGGTCCAGAAACTGGCAAATGCCAGCACACCCAGAGGACAGGCCCAAAACCACATTTTGTCCTGGACCTGGGTTAGGACTGTATGAATTTTGTAGAATACCCCTTGGTGTGGCTGGAGGGCCCAGTTCATAATGATTTTTAGTGTTATTTCTTTTTATATTTGCAGTTTGTTTTATATGTTACATTTCGTGTCATAACAGGGCTTATATGTAAGGTACAAACAATGGGCCGTGGGGTTCCCATGATATATACCACGCTGGGAATTTTTTGAATTTCTGCATCAAAAGTGTCATCTCACTAGAAACTAGGGCACTGCGCACAGGGTGTGATGATGGGCAGAGTTTCAAATGACATTAAGGAATTAAGGAGAGCAGCTGCGATGGAGACTGAAGCCAGATCTTGAAGTGAATTTGTGAACTTGTTATATGTGAGGTACATATATTCTAGTGTCGGACACCCTCGCGTCCTAGTCATGCCAGATTAAGTTGATGATCGAATCAGACTTTACACACCAATCCGGCCGCGGTGTGCAGGGGACAGTGCCTGCTGTTTCCCTCAGACACTTCCAATCCAGGCTGGTAATTCGGGGGCTGGTGTCTGGCCTTGTTTTTACCTGCTTTGCTAAGAGTTTTCCTGACTGACAGGAATACACTATTGCTGGTTTTAAACTCACTGTCAGCAGAGATACTAAAACTTCTACTGTTAAAATATGTGTTTAGTCCAGCTCAGTGTTAGAAAACTGGAGACTGACTACTGGTCCTCAGTTGAACTTCTTGCACTGGCATAAAATTCCCTTAATGTTGTTGAGATTTTTTTGACTTATTTCCATAAAATTAAAAATACATTAACCAACCTGTGCTGTAGCTTTTTGTTTGTGGTTTTTTAAATCTCTATTTCTTTTAGCTGTTACTCATCTACTGTTATGTGATTACTCTTGCTGGTGCACTTATTTATTTATTTTTTTTCTGATGGATTGCTGTCACTCAAAGTTGGTATTGTACCAGTTATGTGGCGTTCTATCCCCAAATATATTAAAGGAAAAGGTGGAGTGTCACTCATTTTTGCAGTGGTTTTGTAAATAACAACAAATAAAATGGCAGTTTGTCATGGAATTTAGAATGTAGTGGTGTGTAGTGATTTATTCAGGGCGAGGCAGGTCATTAGTATGCAAGCCATGCTATACACTATATATACGCGCGGTCATGGGATGCTGTTTAACCAATCAAATGTTGTTATTTTTCCAAGCCGGGTGTGTGTGTGTGTGTGTGTATATATATATATATATATATATATATATATATATATATATATATATATATATATATATATATATATATATACTTTCACAGTTTGTTGTGTTACAACCTGAAATGTTGATGCATTTAAATGGGATTTTTTTTTTCCATTGATTTACACAACCTACTCAACACTTTGAAGAGGCAAGATAATTTTTACTGTGAAACAACAGTTAATTAAAAATTATATAAATGTGACACAGACACTGTCAGATGGACGAACAGTAAAACTCCCCAAAAGCTTGTGCTAAAGAAGCTAATTTGCAAGTTTCATCACAATTGGGCAAGCAGCACTATAGATATACAGAAACACCGTCAGACAGACAGACAAACAGCCTCCATACACCCCGGTCCTTAGTGTTTCATCATCACTGGTTTACTAGCAATATTCAAATCTCTGATATACAGAAAGACTTGAAATGTATGAAACATACAGGCACCCACCTTCACTTCAGTAGTTCAGGACAAACACCAATCACAAAATGTTTTAGTACAACTATGTATTGTGGAGAATGTGGAGTATGCAATTTTACAGAGAATTATGTTGCATATACACTTTCATCTGGCATCAAACCTAACTTGGTTTGAGGGCTCGCTGCCTGGCCGAATGGAGACCCCCATTGATAAAATATAGAAATTGTTTTTAAGACAGGTGGAGATGGGGAGGTGGTGGGTTACGACCGAAATGCAACTGAGAGGAAAGTGAAGAGGGGTATTTATAGTGCTAACGATCTTAATTAGCTAAAGTGTAAATTGAATGATTCAATTTGTGACGCAGAGATTGGTGTCTGACCCTCCTGCCGAACTATAATTAAAAATATAAATTCATACCTCAGCACAAAATAAGAAGTAGTAACAACTGACATTCTGAAAGATATTGGCAAACTTTTATGTATATTTGGCAATAGCTTTTTAAAAACTTGCTTAAGGTTCTCACACTGACAGAAATATCTGAAATGCGTGTTTCAAGCTGTCACTTTTTATATTTCTTTTTTGTACAGTTTTTATAATTGTGGTGGTGACAAGTGCTGCTCTCTGTCTCTTCAGAGACCAGCCAGCTCATGATGTCATCGCCACATATTATAAACTTTATTTCACCCACAGAATGTATTTATTAATCAATAACAGTGATGTCATGACCGAGCAAAACTGACCGAAAATAACCTTGGAACTGTTTATCAAACAAACATAATTCAGAACGCTCTCTAAGAACAACGGTATCTAGAGCATGTGTATGGTAAAGGTGTACCAATAATGTGATGAATTAACAAATTGAAACAAGAACAAAAGTATGCTGGCATCTTAAATATTTACTAGACACAATTTTAATAAAGATATTCTGATTTTTCATTATTACATTTATGTGTTTCATGCTTCACGGTTTTCAGTGGACTAGGAACATGGAACTTACCGTTTTTTGTTTCTTTGCAAGTAAAGCAGTCCCAGTACTGCTCTGAATTTCTGCCTTTCTCTTCCAGTGAATACTTGACTCTGAATGCCTGTGAGCAGTCGATTGTTGGTAGTGATCTACAGTAATGTTGCAGGATGTACAGAAGAGCTTGCCTCCATTGCTGTGTAAACCTCCTGCTGGATACTGCTTTACGTGATCTGCTGCAGACACATTTTTAGCCTTTTTAGAGACATGAATTTTCTTGTTTATAATGTGCATATTAATTTATGTATGTATTAATTTGAAGTAATTATTATTAGTACTATTATTATTTGTATTATGCATTCTAAATGGTATCACTGAAAGTTAAATACTGTATAAATGAACTGGTAACATACAAGTCAGTCAGCTTAATGACTGCTTGAGTATCTGGACCCACAGGTGTCTGAATAGATGGAATGTGAACCTTTACCATGTACAGGATGTACCTTTACCATGTTCTCCTACAAATCACATCATCAGAGTAATCCAGAAGGTCAGATCTGCGGGGTCTTCTTACTCTTCTAGGAGGACCCTTTTCCAAGATATCTCCCTCCTCTCGATGTACAGCCCACACAAGTGCACCGAAGCCTGCCAGTTTCTCCACAGAACAATGAATAGGCTACAAACCTGATTTTTACGTTTCCCAACTAGTAAGTAGTCTATTATTGTAGCATCATGTTCAAATGAGTTACCAATGCAATTTAATGTATGCATTACAAAGAAGAAAATACTTAAATTACCAAATTATTAGATTATTAACCATAGACTTAAAAAAAAAAAAAAAAGATTACTATTGGCTTAAATATATGTTGGTAAACACAGAAATGATCTCATCTCATCCTCTGCCTGGTCTGAGGCACGCGGTAATTATGATATCGGTACGGGTCAATTAACGGCACCATACAGCTTTTGAATCGGACAAATATGTTAATGAGAAAATTAGTCTCCAAGGACACTTAATTCTAACGTTGTGATTTTTTTTTTATTTTTTTTATAGTAAATGGCTTTTATCTATCACCCGACGAAATACTGTCATGTGAAACCCTATTACTGGCATGATAAAGGAGACAGTAAGTGTTGTGCATATGAGCCAGCATGTCTCGTGGTTCTTTATGCATTTGAGCAGTTAATACTACTGTGACGTCATTTCAACAAAATCAGGTTTTACAATTAATTTAGTGGTTTAAGCTACACAATGACACTTTGAGGTGACTTTTCAAGACTGCAGCAATGAGCTGGAATTACTGTGTATTAAACTTCCGCTCTGAAGCTATTGAGAATAAGCTGTCTCTTTACCAGTTCTGCTAGACACCATTCTATATGAATAATATTTATTGCCTGTCAGAGTATTTTATTGCTTATAATTTTATGCTTTTTATTAAACTGTAATATCCTCGACAAATCCATACCAATTATTGCTTGCAACTAAAAAATACTTTAAAAAAGTCAAAGAAAAAACAGGACTTCAAGAATACAATTCTACTACACTGACCTTACAATGAATGTTTACTACTGTGTGTGTGCTCTATTCCCCTAAGAATGTACTGTAATTAGTTGCCTTTATATAGTAGTATTAAACTAGGATATACCCCTATCCACATCAGTCTCATAAATTAATAATATTCTATAATGCAATGTACGACATTATACTATTTAAATCCTTAAGATTTTAGACTGGTAAAGTAATACTGTACCTATTACACTTGTGTATAAACATATGCATTATAATTTCAGCATTAGTAATTGTCACAATTATTTTTTTTGTTTATTAATATCGTGATTAACCCAAGAAATTAATATTGGTATCTATATATCGCTGACAGTTGTTTGTTTTGCTATTTTGTACATTTTTGTATAAGGATAGGGGTAACACACACTAATGATATATATATATATATATATATATATATATATATATATATATATATATATATATATATATATATATATATATATATATACACACACACACACACACACACACACAACATGGAATTAAAATGGATTTAATTAGGAGTTTTTGCCACTGATCAACACAAAAAAAAGTCCATAATGTCAAAGTGAAAAATAAAATCCACAAATTGTTTTAAATTAATTACAAATATAAAACAGAAAATACTTGATTGCATAAGTATTCACCCCCTCAAATCAATATTTGGTAGAAGCACCTTTGGCAGCACTTACAGCCATGAGTCTATTTGGATAAGTCTCTACCAGCTTTGCACATCTGGACACTGCAATTTTTGCCCATTCTGCTTTGCAAAATTGCTCAAGCTCTGTCAAGTTGGATGGTGATCTTTGGTGAACAGCAATTTTCAACTCTTCCACATATTCTCAATTGGATTGAGGTCTGGGCTTTGACTGGGCCACTCCAGGGCATTGACCTTTTTGTTTTTAAGCCACTCCAGTGTGGCTTTGGGGTCATTGTCCTGCTGGAAGATGAATCTTCTCCCAAGTCCCAGGTCTCTTGCAGACTTCAGCAGGTTTTCCTCCATGATTTCTCTGTACTTTGCTGCATCCATTTTGCCCTCTATCTTCACAAGCTTTCCAGGTAGGGAAATGATGCTTCATGGTAGGGATGGTGTTCTCAGGATGATGTGTGGTGTTAGGCTTTCACCAAACATAGCACTTACCACTGAAGCCAAAAAGCTCTATTTTGGTCTCATCAGACCATAGAATCTTCTTCCACTTGGTCTCAGAGTCTCCCACATGCCTTCTGGCAAATTGTAGCCGAGGTTTGATGTGAGTTCTTTTCAACAATCGCTCCCATAAAGGCCAGTTTTGTGAAGCATCAGGGCTTTTGTTCCCTTTTGCACAGTGTCTCCCAGCTCAGTCTGGAAGACTGCAACTCCTTTACGGTTGCCATAGGCTTCTTGGTGGCCTCCCTGCCCTTCTCGTCCAGATACTCAGTTTTTGATGGCCTGTTCTAGACAGATTCAGTTGTGCCATATTCTCTCCATTTCTTAATAATGGACTTTACTGTGCTCCGGGGGATATTCAATGCCTTGGAAATGTTCTTATATCCTACCTGATTGGTGCTTTTGAAGAACCTTATTCCGGATTTGCTTTGAATGTTCCTCCGTCTTCATGATGTAGTTTTTGTTAGGAAATGTACTAACTGGGACCTCCCAGAAACAGGTGTATTTAACCTGAAATCATGTGAAACACCTTAATTGCACACAGGTGGACTCCACTCAACTAATTATGTGACTTCGAAAGACAACTGGTTGCACCAGAACTTATTTAGGTGTGTCATAGCAAAGGGGGTGAATACTTAAGCAATCAATTATTTTTTGTTTTATAATTTTAAATAATTTTGAACAATTTGTAGATTTTATTTATCACTCTGACATTATGGACTTTTTTGTGTTGATCAGTGGCAAAAACTCCTAATTAAATCAATTTTGATTCCATGTTGCAACACAATAAAATGTGGAAAAAGTCCAAGGTGGGGTGGGGGGGGATACTTTTGAGAGCCACTGTGTGTGTGTGTGTGTGTGTGTGTGTGTGTGTGTGTGTGTGTGTGTATATATATATATATATATATATATATATATATAATTTGGATGCACACAGAAGGTGTACATTATTAAATAATGTTTTATTTTCAGGACAGCTGAAGAAGGGTGTAAAGGGTGTTCTGTTACTGTGTGGGTATCTTCTGATTGACGAGAGAGACAAAGAGGCCTCTCACGCGTCCAGGTGGTATTAACACACACACAGGCAGGTGCTGTGGTAGTTGGCTGCCTAGGTACTAGCCATGGCTGCCTTACAGCAGGAGTACGTTCACCCAAGTGTATATGAAAATGATCAATAGAAAATAGCAAAACAAAACACAGTTGATCAAAGCAGGGTTGTCTTTTCAATTTTATTTAAAGTAGGAGGCTAGAAATCCCAAGTAGAAGGCAGGGGGTATAGGGGTCCTCCCCCAGCGCGGGTGCAGGGGGGCATGGGGGTCCTCCCCCAGCACGGGTGCAGGGGGGTATAGGGGTCCTCCCCCAGCATGGGTGCAGGGGGATATGGGGGTCCTCCCCCAGCGCAGGTGCAGGGGGGTATGGGGGTCCTCCCCCAGCGCGGGTGCAGGGGGGTATGGGGGTCCTCCCCCAGTGCGGGTGCAGGGGGGCATGGAGGTCCTCCCCCAGCGCGGGTGCAAGTGGCAATGTCCCCAACCGAAAACAAATTTCAGGGTTTTGCAGGGGTCTAAATCCAGCATATCCTGGGCCTAAATACGTGCCTTAATTGAGAACCAAAATTGGCTGTGTTTTGGGAAGACATGGAACGTGTGACATCAACAGAAGAGGAGGAGGAAGAAGAGATTCTTACTGTACAGAAAACATACATTTCCACTTGACTGAACTTCTTAAAAAGGGAATTTAGATAGTCTTCTAAAATAACAAACTTAAGTATTGTGCCTATTTAAACATAGATAGATAAATCACAGTATGTGCAAATGCATATTTGTATGTGTGTGTTTGTGAACTTTTTATCTGCATTTTGTGTGTAAACTGTCAATATTTTACTTGATCGCAGTTTTACAGCAACTGATTATGCAGCACAAGGTCTGACTGGTACATATTGTAGCTCATATGTTTTGTTTAACAAAGCACAGCAAAACAAAGCACATCAAAAATAAAATAATCAGTCATATTCATTAATTGCACAATGTGAATATCGTTTCCTGATTTAATTGTATATGCTAGATTTCAGATTGATCTAGAAGGCAATGCATAAGACATTGTACAATGCAATAACTAATTCTTAATAAATAAATACATTTAACTATCTGTATTAAATACAATTTTAAAAATCACATTAATTTAACTGTACAGCTCTGCTGTGTCCCTGCGTGTACTATTCGCATAGTGCTGTGCAGTGATTGTCATGTGACTACACTACCGGTCAAAAGTTTTAGAACACCCACATTTTTCCAGTTTTTATTGAAATTTAAGCAGTTCAAGTCCAGTGAATAACCTGGGTAAACTGCCAGAGGTTAAAAAAAAAAGTTTAGGTTACCAAAAATCATGAATGACCAGCACAGTCTCCAGACTTAAACCCCATCGAGCTGGTTTGGGATGAACTGAACAGAAGGGTGAAAGCAAAGCAACCTACAAGTGCAACACATTTGTGGGAACTTCTGCAAAAGTGCTGGGAAGAACTTTCCGAACAATATTTGATTTCCATCGTAAAAAGAATGCCACAAGAGTGTTCGGCTGTTATATCTGCAAAAGGTGGCTTCTTTGAGTCAAAAATTTAGATTAAATTTTGTTAAACAAAACGATTCCATGATTGCTTTTTTATCTCCAATTGTTTATTTGTTCTATGCTTTAATTTCAGAGTACATTGAGACATTAAACTGCATAAATTTCAATAAAAACTGGAAAAATGGAGGTGTTCTAAAACTTTTGACCGGTAGTGTATATGCAATCTAGACGGGAAATTAAAATACTACACAATTGCATCAGAGCTGCAGGGTGAAACGAGGGAAACGAGCAAACAGGAGACACAAGTGCACTCAGCTTTTTATTAATGAAACAAACAAAACAAACAGTTGAACAAAACACAAAATATATGGCACACTGGCCAAAGTAAAATAACATTAACAATAACAATACTTTGTCACAGACAAGCACCTTTGTTTGCTGGCTGGTAGCATTTGCTCTCATCTCCTTGCTCTTCTCATGCACTGAGCCCGGAGTGAGTCTTTTTTTTTATTGTGGCTGGGGCCTGGGACCTATTAAACAATTACCTTATTAAGGTTCCAGTCACATTTTCATGAGCAACTCAGGATGGGGGACCCCATCCAATGGCAACCACATTTTACAAGACCGGTCTCAAACAATAAATAACAATAACGGACAGCTTTTGTCCGTCTACACACAAATACATAATAATAATAATAATAATAATAATAATAATAATAATAATAATAATAATAATAATACATACATACATACAAATGAATACATACATAAATGAATATGCACATTGTAAACAAGAAAATGCATGTCTCTAAAAAGGCTAAAAATGTGCCTGCAGCAGATCACGTAAAGCAGTATCTAGCAGGAGGTTTACACAGCGATGGAGGCAAGCTCTTCTGTACGTCCCGCAACGTTACTGTAGATCACTACCAACAATCGACTGCTCACAGGCATTTAGAGTCAAGAATTCAACGAAAGAGAAAAGCGGAAAACCAGAGCAGTAGTGCGACTGCTTTACTTACAAAGAAACAAAAAACGGTGACTTCCATGTTCCAAAGGTCTACTGAAAACCGTGAAGCATGAAATACATTAAATGTTGACCTGACAGAGGCTTTTGTTTGTGCAAATATCCCTCTTGAAAAATTGGATAACCAAAAGTTATGTTCAGACTGAGTGTAGCAAATGGTGAGCCCAGCAGAGACTTGAATACTTACCTAAAGTTGCTGAGTATCACAAGCAGAAGATTATTGAAATGGTAAAACAGTCTGGTTTCTTGTCGGTGGTCGCTGATGAGTCGACTGATGCCCATGATCAATATGGGTTACACATTGTGTTTGTTTTGCAAGACCTAAATGGTGAACATGTTGTTAATTACAACCCCATTTCACAAGCTATTGTAAAAGTGCTTGAATAACTTTGAAATTGATCTCTATATTTGATGTTTAAAAAAAGTATTAATAATCTGTACACATTCCGTGAAATACAGCACTTTACCTGTGACACTGCCGTGAATTACGTGAAGAAAATACCAGCGATTTTCACAGGGCCTTAGCTATAACATATACTCACTGTATTTTGTACAAGTGTACACGGCCTCTAACCTCTCCCTCACGTCCAGCAATGCTATGTGCAATTTATTAGTTTTTTAAAATCCGATATCTTGATATTTCAGACAACCAAAACTTGCAAAGACTGGTTGCGTAAGTATTCAGCCCCTTAAGTCAGTACTTGGTAGAAGCACATTTTGCAGCAATTACTGCTGAGTCTTTCTGGATAGGTCTCTACTAGCTTTGCACAGTAGGATGGTGAAATGTTTGCCCATTCTTCATGGGAAAATTACTCCAACTCTGATAAGTTTGTTGGGGATCACCGATAGGCTGCAATCAGCCATAAATTTCTGGTTGGATTCAAGTCAGGACTTTGACTGGGCCACTCAAGAACATTAATTCTCTTCTCGTTTAACCACTCCAGTGTGGCTTTGGCTTTGTGCTATGGGTCAGTGTACTGCTGAAATGGCTGACTCAAAAATGTTTCCTCAAGGATTCTCCCCTCTATCCTGACAAGCTTCTCAGTCCCTGCTCAAGAGGAGCATCCCCATAACATAATGCTGCCACCACCATGCTTGAGAGTTGGGATGGTGTTGACTGGGTGATGTGCAGTGTTGGGCTTGTGCAGACGTAACGCTTGGAATTTAGACCAAAAAGTAAAATTTTTGTCTTGTCTGACTACAAAACCTTTTTCCACCTGTCTGCAGTATCGTCTACATGCTTTAAGATGAGGCTTTTTGAGTAATGGCTTCTTTCTGGCCACCCATCCATACAGGCCAGCTTTCTGTAGGGACCGGCTTATTGTTGATGTGTGAACATCTGAACTTTGCAGATCTCTCAAGGTCATTGTTGGCTTCAGAGTGACATCCCGAACCAGTTTCCTGCTTGCCCGGCTGCTCAATTTGGGAGGGCGACCTGATCTGGGAAGTGTCTGGGTGATATGATGTATCTTCCACTTCTTAATGATGGACTTCCCTGTGCTGAGAGGGATAATCAGCGCCTTTGAAATGTTCTTGTACCTTTCTCCTGCTCTGTGCCTCTCTACCATTTTATCCCTGACTTGTTTCGAAAGCTCATTGGTCTTCATGGTTGCTTTCTTGGATCACTATGTGATTTGCAGCTTGAAGGTCTTTATATACCTGAGGGCAATTATCTACAAGTTAAACCACTTTGGGTACACATAGGCTGAAACCATTTCACTAATTTTGTGACCTTTCAAACAAATCATTTGCACCTGAGCTGATACAGGACTGCAGTAGCAAAGGGGTTGCATACTTATGCACCTGAGATTAATCTGTTTTTCTTTATAAATCTTACTTATTTATATTCTACATGCATTTAATGTGGAATAGTTTGTGTAGATTCTACATGTAAAGTCTAATTTGAAAGTGTCATGGAGTATGCTCAAGTGCCAACAAAATGTGAAAACTTTGCAGGGGGGTGAATACTTCTGCAAACCATTGTATATTTCCCTTTCATTCAAGCGTAGTTTTTACAGCAAAGGTATTCTCAAACAGCTGCTTTAATACTATAACAAGTGTACACCGCAGTTCATGGTATATTTGTAAGTGGTTTTATACACAACTGTAAACCCACTTGAGATATACAGCATGACAGGACAGACACACAGCAAAAAAACAACAATAAAAAAAGCTGCCTGCATTATCACGAAGGTGAAATACACCACCGCCAACCATAAAACCTCTCACTTTCTGCAGTCTTGAAACCCACAGTAACTTGTTCCCTTGCAATATTCAGAGCTGTGCCACATAGGGACAAACAAGCTCATTTACATTATCACATGAAATGCAGGTTTCCATGTGAAAATGGCCATGGTTTTCCTGTGTTTTTCATCATTTACATGAGTAAATGAGATTTACTCTATCCCTCTCTTTGGCCTTAATAGGAAATTAAAATAAATTGAAATAATGACAAGGTCAGACTAATGTATCATGTAGTAATGAAACTAGTTTAATAAAGTCCAAAATGAAAAAATATCAGGTAATTCTGTCCCAAGTAATTGACATGTTAAAACTAACAGTCAAACTAAAAATGAATTAATTCCCTAAAGTAATTTCAAGTAAAGTAGAAATTAGCCTAGTAGAGATTTTCTGAAAACTACTGAATGTAATATACTGAATGACAGATAGACGCATATGATGACAGGAACGAATTTGCATGTCACTAAGATTCCTACTAATATGAAATATGCATATGTAAAGCAATATAGTACACCATTAGCATGTTATGAATCAGTGCAATGATTACTTAAAAAAAAGCTTTCACCCCCTCCAGGTCTTATTATGTACCTAGATAAATGTACTAGAGATATTTAATTCTCTTAAGAACAAAAATGTGTTCAAGAAAGTAATTACACTTCCATAGTCTTGATAGCCTATAATGTTATCAAAATTAAAGTCTAAAACATGTTTTAAAAGGAGCAAAGTATTTCACTTGTTTAGATATGGCATATAACTTTTACCTGTGATAAAACACAGTAAGTAAATTATGCTAAAGCTAACCCAATATGCTAAATTAGCTGTGGTTATGATGGTGATATTAAAGAGCTATTGAATATAATTTGCAGGACAAAATTATTTATAAAGTCAATGATATTTACACCTTTAAATGTAAATCTGTGTATAATTTGATTATTATTTTAGACTTAGATGGATCAGTTGATTACAGAATATGGTTTGAATGTGTATTGGAAAAAGGTGCAAAGTTGTTTTAGAAAACTACTTTTAGTTTTAATGCGCTTAAAATTATTCCAAATGTAATTTGTTTGTAAATGCAGCATGGAATGATACAAACTGTATATGAATGTTTCGAAATACTGACTTACAATATTTTATGTTTTTGAAAAAGGGGGTTATAGAGAATAAAACATACAATTTATAAATGTTTAAATATTACTGTACAGATTATAGGATTTGGTCAAACTTGTGTGGAATCTGACTTACAAAATATTTAATAAACTGTGGGAGGTTTGAAAATCTATTCACAGGTGGCAGTTTCTTTCAAAATATCCATTGTAAACAAAATGACAATTTGATCGATGTTCTTGAATTCAAAGAGACTCCCAGCTGAGAACACACGTTAGTTTATTGTTTTGAGTAAATACGTAGTCTCTCTAGGATGTGCTTCAAAGACTGGATGTGTATTCAGGTATGGAATGAAAAGCCATTTAATGTCTGGAGAAAATGGGAGTAGTTTGTTCAGAAAGAATACATGACTATTTATGTTTACTTTGAAACTGATCAAGGACCAAGTAAGAGATTAAGAGACTGTGATTGGATAATTTGTAAGGGACTGCCTATTGTTTTGTAAGGATTCAAAAAGGATTGTTTGGGACACTCAACTTCTCTCTCTCTGCATTCAACACTGGCTACACTCACAAGAAACAGGAGCACCTTTTTGTTTCTTTTTTAAAAATGTAGTCATCTCCAATTTTTTTTTACCCTGGTTTTCTCCCCAATTTAGTGTGCCCCCAATTATTAACTATATCCTCAGCTCACTCTGAAACGTGCTTCTGCCAATCCATCATTTTTCACACTGCGGATCCACAGCGAGGCCACCAGACCTATAGCGCCGGAGGACAACACAGATCTGGCGGCTCCCCTGCAGAAACACAGGCTCCCTATCAGCCACAGGGAGCACCTTTACTGGATGCTCCACTCAGGAGCCCAGGGAGCACTTAAACTTCTTACTTTACCTTTATGAACAGCACTGCAAGCTTCTGGAATGACCCTCCCTGGACATTCTTTTGTTTACAAAATCACAAGGAACACTGGAACTTTGCAAAATCCTCTTTACCACAAGGCGTCAAAACTTTACTGAGACTTTTCAACTTGTTTCTAAACCAAGTATGGTAAATATGCAGATTTATTTTATTTCCATGGGACATAAAAATTATAGGATTAAATATATACATGCATTTTTGAATATTATTAAAAATCCTATTCTTATTCTTTTAATCTACCTTATTTTGTAACATTGAACTAAACTAAAGTAATTTTACTATTAAACTAAGTTGTCCGATTTTATTTTTTAATGTTAAATCAAGCAGTTAGAGATAACGCCTTTAAGTTAATGGGGAATAATGTTTAAAATATTAAAAATAGTTATATACAACAAAAATAAAAAGGATATATTAAAGTAAGTTACTCTTGGTATTTTAATTACATTAATTGAGAAGTTAGATATTTTCTTTTGAAATACTATAATTACATTTATATACAAAAGCAATGTGGTTTCCTTAATTTACCCTAGATAATCAATATTAAGTTTAAATATCCATCGCATTCCTATCACAAAAAAATATATACTTTTGAGTATAGTTTGATGAATTATAAACAGTTTAAGGAATTGCAGAATGTATAAGCAGATCTTTAATAAAAATGCAATTTAAGTTGAAATTTCACACTTAAATACAGATTATGCGAGTGAACATTTCAAATCGTCCTACCGGACAGGCAAAACAAACTGTGCACCCAGTTTCAACAAACCAAATATTTAAAGAACAGTATATTTTATTTATATATAAAGTAAATGAATTCTTGTAAGATTTACAGTGCTAAAAATCATTTTTCTGATGACCATTTAAAATGAAAAAATGTTTCCCCTTTTAATAATAAACATATCATTCACTTATAGCCAAGCGATCGCAGGTTTGAATCAAGGCTATGTTATTGCCAATGGTGACCGGGGGTTCCTAGGGGCACCGCCCGGGTAGGGAGGGATTAGGTCAGCAGGGGAATCCAAGCTTTACTGCGTACCAGCGACCCCTGTGGCCGATAGGGTGCCTGCAGGTCTGCAGCGTAGCCATTCAGATCTGCATTGTTCGGAAGACGCATGTTTCAGCCTCTGTTTCCAGAGCAGCTGGGATAAAAAACAATAACTGGGCATTCCAAACTGGGGAGAAAACCATTGGTGACAACTACATTTTAAATAAATAAATAAAATAAAAAAAGTTAATAAAAACAACTCTAATTTACTGTGTCTGTTTATTATCCAATTATTTGTGTACTTAATCCACATTTATAAGTTATTCTGCATTCATGGATAGATGGCATATTCAATGAAGCTGCCAAATTATTTAGGGTCCGGTTACTAGCAAGGTTGAACAAGGTTACATTTCTGTAATAAGGTCATTACAGACATCTGCACCATTAATTTCCCCATTGCAAATCTTTAAGAAATTCTGTTTCAGGGGGGAAGAAAATGGGATGATGAAAATAAGCAAATTCCTTTAATATATGATTATTTACATCATAAACAACTTACACACATATAGAATACTATCTGCTTCGTATTCCCGTACAGTGCTGGAGCTCTATAGCCCTCTTAGATGTTTTGTAATGCATGTGGACATATAATGTAATATATTGAAAAAATATAAATACTTTACATGTTGGCCTGTACAATAACACAACATTCACACATATTAAAAAGAAGTCTTACAAGCACACTAATAAGATTGAGCTCTATTGCAATATTTACAAGCGTAATTCCTCCTAGTTAGGACAAATTAATTTGTGAAATGGATGTGAATACTTAATTGGCCTTTTTACACTAAATTAAAATGCAGATGGAATTTACAAAGAATTATGAGACGGTTGTTCAATTATATCCTAAAAAATTAAGTCACACAGTTTTACTTGGTATTAAATTATATCAGATGAGATAAAAATCCATATTAATTAAGAGACATTCTGCTGCTGTCACTTTGCACTGGGCGGCCATTACATTACCTGATTTCAAGAGTAATGGACCATATGTGGTAAGAGAGAGGACCAGACCTGAATCTCTCCTGTAATAAAGTGATCTTTTTTTACAGCACTCATATGTCATGATCATCGTTAACACTAGAACTGACTTGAATGTCTACTCCAAACCTATTATAAATCACCTCTATATGGCCAATATGCAAGAAAGAGTGCAACAGAATGGCTGTAGGGGTGACGTCACACCAGAAAGGAACACACAGACAGGCAGTACTGGCGGGTGAAACAGGCACAGTACGCTCAGTGTTTTATTAAACAAATGAAAAATAAAAGATTTATATAAAACAAAGACACAAAACAAAAAGGGCATGTTGGCCAAACAAAAAACTAACAAATATTGTGCTGGCGGTTCCAGCACAGTAACAGTTGTTATAGTTTTTATCTTTTTATTTCTCCTGTCCTTAACTCCTGTTCTTTACTCCCTGAACACTCTCTACCCATTGCAGCTAAAGCTGCAGGTTTTTATAGTGGTGACTGAGGGATTAAATAGCTATTAATTATCTTGTTAACCCCTCGGTCACATTCCGCACAGGTACACTATGGATGCGTGACTGTCAACTAATCATATTATATAGCTGATCAGCCATGCATTCCCACGAGGTAATTTTCAAAAACAATAATAATGGCAGCAGCTTTTTGTCTGCAAACAATAATACAATAATAAATAATACACACACACACTGAAGCAGTCCTAATAGTTCATCATGCATTGTTTGGTTGAGTCACGCATTACATATACATGTGCCAGCTTTCACGTGGCTAAGTATGCATATACAATGTTAACATCTCATTGAATAAACGCACATTATGTATAGTGACGATATCAAAAGCATGGCTTCAGTTCAGTTACTTGTAAACACACAGTATAATTTTGATATTTATTCTATTGGTGCGATGTTTAAAACAAAGTCTTCTTAACACGGTTGTCCTCTCTGTGAAAGTTAGTTGTGCAGCAACGCAATATGTCTGTGAAGGCTGTAGGCAAAAGCTTTCATCATACTGGAGGGAGCCCATCTTCTCCGGGACAGCTTTGAAGATTACATCGTTGCGTCTTCATTGAAGATCTTCAGAGTTTGATGAGTTGAGAGCGATGAGAAGTTTTGAAGAAAGAGCAAATCCAGCAAGAATCCAGAGAGAGAGAAAATCCTTGTTTTGAGTTTTTATAACACGATGTATAGGCGTTTCCTTTTACTGTAAACAAATCCTTGTTTGTCCTTCCATTGGTTCACAGTATTTGATAGACAGTTGCATATCACACAAAAAGGGTGTGTTAAAAACGGAATGTATCCACCTATTTTCTTAAAGGATTTTACATTTATCATTTAAACCTCCTATTCAATATAACTTTAATTATTGGAGAATCATACAAAGTTGTTTCATTCTCTATACAAAATTACGATAAGCATATAAAACACATCGTAATACAATCAAAAGAATAATATTTTAAAATAGTTATGAGTTTATAATATTCATTTAAAATACTTCAGATTTATTGGGAAACTGACTTAAAATTAACTATTAAACTTGTGTCCACAAGTTATGTAATTAAATATGATTTGTAAATCATTTTAACTAACTTTTAACACAATAATGGTACAACTTACTGTAGCTATAGCTTGCCTTGGTAAGTTTTATGACACCTTGGGAGGCCAGTCAATCAGATAGCATTTTGGAAGGCGAGCTTCCAAGAGTTAACACAGTTTGTGGCCTGTGTCTTATCTACAACCTTTGAAGTTCTGGAATCGGTGTTAACAACCCAATCCCCACAGCATGTCACTACAGACAACAGAATTAACTGAGAAATGCTTATATTAAAATTAATTTAACCATAAATTTCCTTGACATAGTAGTTACTAATGCTATACTAAAATGTCCAGTGGTACAAGGTCTGATGCAGAATTTAACACTATCAGACAATAGGTTATTTTCTGGCAGTTAAAATTGAAAGTCTGTTAAAAGGGAGCCAAATCTGGCATCACAATATAACCAAAACACAGTGTACTGAGGCTCATTAAATCAAGGGGTGTACACCTGGACGAATGCATAAAACAACAACATGAAACACTTACAGTAAGATCAGCTCAGTATGGCAACTTAGTGTTCCCCTCTATTCAAAGCCAAAATGGTTTTAAACTTAATTTTGAGTTCAGACACTTTTGTTTCAGTATTGTTCACAAACAACAAAATTTCAACAGAAATGTAATGAAAGTCCGCCATTTTCATGTTACATTTATAAGTTCAATTCCTTCAGGTCACACTGCTGCATGTCTGATGCTGGGTTGTTGGTATTGCATTCATATTTTTCATGGCACAGACCTCTTACTACGGGCTTGCACTTTTGTTAATGACGACTGACAGTGTTAAGAGAAAGTTTTTTAAACACCAAGCTCTCCATCTTTCTAAAGAGTATTATTGTGCAGCAGACCTAAAGCGTATTCTGGAAATTGTTTTACTGTAGTTCCCCTTAACACATCTGCATTTCAGGAATTCATCTATTGGCCTGTATTAGGATTTATCCATGGTACTTTCCATTTTCATATTCTATTTATACTTTATACAATCCTTAAACAGATCTACTTACATTGACAGGTCACTTACCCCAGTCAGGGCTAATGTAGATTGCTTTAATGGGAACTCATGTATTGCAAAAGCATGATGAAAAGGGACCCATAGCTAGAAACAAAACAGGAAATAAGCAACTCACACTAACAAAAAAAAAGAGTCTACCCCTTCTATTATGTTCCCTGTTTTCTGTTAAACACCAATATCTCCATAGTCATAGTAATTGAAATATAGCTCTATCTTTGCATGATTTGGAAGGTGTTTTCCTGATCACAGCACAACTTACCACACCAAAATGTACTAACTGTATTATTGATAATACTAAGACCTTGTTCTGCTCTTATTCTTGTCTACCCACAAAAAAAGCACATTCCATTCCAACTTTTTCATAACCGCTACTGAAAGAGAAGGAAATGCTATCTATTGTATAGTACATTTAGGGCTCTTCATTTTCAGTTTATACTGGTTATTATCAAAAAATTCCATGGTTTTAATTAATATTTTATATTATATATATTTTTTTTTTCCACCCAAATCTTGGACCAGTCAAGTACATAAAAATAGATGACTATATTTAGAAAATACATTAGATATATGTATTTGTTAATAATAATTAGGCTATGTATATATGTAAAGCTGACTGTTAAAGTAAGGCAATGTAGTAGAAGATACACACATGCAATTGAGGAATGGTAGGCCAAGTTATTAGCAAGAACTGCCAGAGACTCTACACAGCAAGGGTAGTTTACGTGTTTCAAGGTATTGGCGCAGCAAAAGTAAATCAGCCAAAAGCACCATTTCACTTTTAATGTGTAGTTCCCAACACTCTTAGGTGAAATGTAGAAAGAAAAATAAAAAAAAAAGTTAAATCCTGTCACAGCAAGAGAATAAGTCGCCAAAGTAAGGTAAAAAAAAGTCTCCCATTTTTTTGCAGATTTTTATCCACGCACATGTATATTAACTTGTTTTGTCAACATGGAAATATACCAGGGAAAGTATTTATTGTGATGTCTATATCATTTAATATAATTATCTTTGTGTTTTAAAATGGAACATTTGCCTGCAATTTTTTTATATATATATATATATATATATATATATATATATATATATATATATATATATACAGTAAAACTTAAAATAATTGCCAGGTCTCAAATAATCGCTTGTCTCCAATACGACCCGGGTCTGCTGGCAAATACTGTAAATAAACACCAGGTCTCTGTCATTGCCATTGAAGCTAAGGAGGAGCTGAAGCGTGATGAACTGCTAATAAATGACACCGATGAAAGTGACTCTCAGGATCAATAAATAATAGAAAACAATTTAAGGTAGACCTACATGTAATGCATATTTGTTTAATGCAGTTATTATGTTATTAAAAGTTTTGATAATTTTAAGCTTGCTGAAAGTAGGCTAGATACAAACCTCTCAGTGTATTTTAACGTGTTTTGTTGTATTAACAATGTACAAGTTTGATATTAAACACCACATTATTTTTTGATAACGACACTTTCAAATTCAATATATTGTAACGAACCGGACAAATGCTTTGTTGCAGGACTTCTTGTCTGTTCAGTTTATCTCGTATGTCTTATGTTACATCTATTGTAAGGGGAACGGGTCACACCAAAGGGGGAGTGAGTGAATGAGTGGGGAGAATGTGTGTTGCTGTTTTGGGCATGGCTGAGACTAGTTGATGAGCCTTTTACAGTTGTGCCTATTTGCTTGTTGCTGGCCAAGGTTGCCCCAATTGTTTCTTCAAACTTGGCCTGTGTTTTTGATATCTCCACTTTAAATGGTTGGACACTTTTGCTAACGTGGTGTTTTTTCACATTTCCAATGTGTTTTTGTTTCAGATACACACAGACAAGAGACACAAGTGCATATCTGTACGTACTGTTAACTAACGCCCACGATGTACACATTTCACGCTTTACAGATAGTGCAGCTAGTGAACTACTTTTCATGCCAAAATGGGTGGGAAAAACTGTACAAACTGGAAAGCGAATTCCATATGTGGATGGCAGTGCCTTCTCCAGACAACGGCGGTTTCAATTCTGAATAATCCATCTCACAGACTTTCCAAATTTGAGCCATGCTGCTTCACACATCCTCAGCGTCTCGTCTGGCTTGGCTGATGTGGAGGGAATATTTTCTAAATTCAGCTACATCCAAAACTGCAGCAGAACAATCCTCAGAAAAGACACTTTAAAAGACAGCTGTGGTCCTGCACTATGCAGGACTTTTGGAATTTACACTGAAGCCCCTTATATCAGAGTCTGGCAAGGCTTCATAAGGCTGGTCAATGTATTTAAATGTATAATTGCAATGGATGTTGATTTTGTAAAATTTGGCCTCATTATTTAATGAAAATTGTTTATAGGCGAAATGGTTAAATCACCAACAGTAAACTGTTTATTAGAAAGAAAAAAAAAGATTTTTATTGGGGGATTAGAGATAATGGTTTCACAAACACGGGGGTGGGAAACAGTGTTTTGAGTTCAGTTGCAGTTCAACCACATTCAGTTCTGTTTGTTACTACGGCATTAAACTGCTTTTTTTCAGTACTTGTCTATTTGTTGTTTTTTGCTGCCCTCCCGTCCGCTAAAATTAACCTATTTTTTACACCAATTTTCACCCATTTTAATTTTTTTTTGTAATAAACACAGAGAAATTCCTGGGAAAGTTAAAGAAAAATCAAAACCAAAAGCAAAGAGCCTTAACTATATTTTTGCTGCAAATCCAATTGCCACAAACACTTGTTCCGACAACATGTTCAGGTATTCAGGACCACTGTACAATATTTATTCCAAATCCACTGTGTTGGTGTTGCTGTGGTCTGCTTATGGTTTGAAGGATTATTTGGGTAATACACTAGTATTCTACTAGTCAACCCCCTTCAAACAGTTCTAGTTCATCACACACTGAAAATCGGATTAAAACATTTGTGAAATATTGAAATGTAAATAAGAAATCAAAAGACACTTAGTGTCACACTGGAGCTTGTCAGAACTGAGATGTTTTGATAATCACGACAGTATCATACTACCCGATGAATGCTTAACAGATCAAAGTTACAGTCTTGACAAACTGCTCTGTGACGCTGTCCTACATTTTCTACTGGCATGACTGCTTTTACAGCTGTGGTGTGCGCAGGTCAGATTTGAGTCATACTCAGGTTATGGCTGTCAGCAGTTTCAGGGGACTGCTGTTCACACACAAACACTTGGCACACTCTGAACTGCCTCAGGTCTATTCAATAAATAGTATTATTAATATTAAAAATAAACCGTTTCTTGTGACAAGCAGTAGTAACATCCAGCCAAGGTGCTGGTAATGTGAAAAAGTAATGTGAACTAGATCCACAGCAAGTGAAATAGAATCTCCAAGGGGAGAGAGCCCATTCTCTCCAACCCGACCAGGAAAACCTCAGGAAATCCGTGACTGAGGGCAGCCCTCCCTCCAGGCTCTAAGCAGTCAGCTCCCATTTCGGCTTCCCAGTGCCTGACTGAGCAGCCGAAACCAAAAGAAGCGACAAGAAAGAATAACACACAGAACTTTTATGCACTTGCTGATGAGGTATTGGTTAGAGGCAGATTCTGCTTGCAGAAAAGCAACCAAGTTTACAATTTCTGCTGCAGAAATCAGACCTTTGCCGCAGAATTTGGAAAAAATTGCTGCGCTTTTCATGGGGGACTAACATATGCATGTACATCAAATGAAAGAGCACTTGCAGTACGATGCTGTACCTGCGCACGTCAAGGTTTATTGTCTCTTCCATGTTTTTTTTGTTTTTTTTCTCATCTATCCGATTGTATACATGCCCTGTGGCAATGTTTGCAATGTGATATATGTTTTGAAGTCGGGAAAGAGATCGAAATCAGATGACTATTATCCAATTGCGTTCCATGCATAAATCCATATCTGACTGTGAAGACATTGAGAAGAGTTGGCGATATCGCAGGAAAAAATCAACTCTAAAGTATATATATAGTATTTCATTTTATTTTACCAAATAAAAAAACATTTTTTGTAATCCTTTTATCTATTGTGTGTGTAATTTTGTACATTACATAAAAAGTACAATTTTATATGTATATAAAACGCTTATTTTACGGTGTACACATTTTGCTGACACACACACGTTCATTCAAAAATAATGTAAAAATAAATAAAACTTGTGTTTTGCTTTATTGAATATGACCATCTTGTACACAGGAGCCTAAAGGGTTAATAATAATAAATAATAATAATAATAATAATAATAATAATAATAATAATAAAAATAAATAAATAAATAAAATGTACTGACTTTCCCCAAATATTATTTTATACCAATTTCAGGGGTAAAAATACCACATTACAATAATTTAAAAATCTGGTACCTGCAATGCACATTCGTATGTCAGGAAATGGTTGGGAGTTCCAAGCTGCCTCAGCAGAGTGGGACTTTATGGTAAAAGAATACTGCAGCTACCAGTCTCAACTCTAACCGAGAAGTTTAAGTGCACCAAGGTCTGAATGGAAACGACATTAGTAGATTCACGTAACAGATGCGTAAGGGAGACAGCATCTGTGTTGAAAACTGAAAGTGGGTAGCAAAGAATTGTCGAAGATTTGTGGCACACTCTACAACCCGGTTTCTCAGAGATGTTGGGTTCAGAGGCTAAGAATTGCATCGCACAGTGAAGAACTTATCTGAAGCAGCAGAAATGAGCAGCAACTGGCTGTGGTTGAGACGGAAAGATTCTGGCTGGGGATCTCAAGCATAATAGGAAGAAAGCAATGATGACGTTGAGTGGAGGATGGAGTGGGGCGATGCTGGGACACCAGAATCACTGTCGAGCCCTCTTGAGGTGTAGTGGGCTAGTCGACGAAACACAGAGGATGGAAAGTGCCCACTTGAAGACCCCAGAGATGTACCCTACTTAGCTCAATCCAGATGGTTGTCATGCTGCTGCGTTGGGGAGACTGCACTGTGGCTGATCCCTGGAGCCAGCATTATACTTCAGCCATCAACACCAGACAGAAGAATATCTACATCAGATGGAAAGCAACGCAAATGGATGGAGATGCAGATGAATCACATTAGATTTACTGTAAAGATATGTCTTAGTTGATGCTTATCTTGGTGACAGCAGAGTTCAAATCAGCATGAAGTTTTAACATCTACCCTCATGTAATGGAAATCATGAAGATTTGGATATGTCCAGTGATTGCTGTGAATAGTGCAGCTGGCAACAAGGGAAAGACCTTGTGACAGTATGGAGAGACAGCTGACAGGAGGAGAGAGACCCCATCGGGGCTGGCAAGTCCTCTTGTCGGCAGTATCCAGCTCTATGTTTTCTTTAAGGTAAACAGGATGCTGGAGACACTCGCCAAACGCTTCTAAGAAATTAAAGAGAAAAATATCCCTAGAGTCTGTGAGAGAGCGGGGCAGAAGATGACTCAACGTTGGATAACATGGTTAACGACATAGGAACGAAAACATATATGAGAATGGAGAGTACTTCACAAAAGACTAGTTGCTTTAACCTCTTACACCCCCCTGTTCCGTGGGCAGAACATTGTACTGCAATTACACATTATATTTAAAAAATCATCTGTAATATTATTACAAAAGCAAAACAGCAAAAAAAATCTGACCATCAGAAACGTTGTTTTCCTACCATCAAACAGCGAAGGAATTTGTCATTTCACTGCTGAGATATTCCCTTCGCAATGTGTCTAGTACCTCACGGTTCATAAACAACTCCGATCGACTAGCTGTGCGTTTCTGGGTTGGAGAGCGCTAATTCAGTGTCTGTGAAGCAGCATTTGAAGATGGAATGGAGCCTCTTCAGGATTTGTAAGTATAATGGATCCACACTACTATTATTATTATTATTATTATGCATAATTTTCAATATGCATTTTTACTGTAAATGTTATTAGAAAATGCAACCATTTGACTCTCAAGGGGCACATAGAAATAACATTTTTTTTAACAGTTTTTATTGCATAGTAAAGAGCAACACCATGTCTCATCTGTGCTGTGCTGCTGTATACGGTCCCTGATCTTTACGATGCAATACAAATTACAAGAAGTAATTGTTGCTTCCCGGCCATCTTTATTATTTTCTCATTGATGTTCATTGATTTTGATTATTGCATGGGAGTGTTTAGCAAACTTTTTTTTTTATATTTCCATGATTACAAGGAGTAATGTTACTCACTTTAGACAGTGTAGGTTTCTTAGCCTCTCAAGATAAGCTGTCTGCCTGCTCCAACAATCACTCTCGGTTCCTTTGTTTGCCACATGTCAATCAAAGTAAAGATGAAAGGAACTGAGGTGTTTTCAATCTGGAAGCCTGATTTAGAGCAGCAAAGGTGTCTGCAATCTCTTATTATTATAGTAGACATTTAGAAGATGCCTTTATCCAATAATCAACATATGTTCACCTGTCAGCAGTGCTTGAATGAGTGTAACCACTTTATTTTGAAAAAAAAAAATCCTCATTATTTTGCTTCTTGACATTTACATACTTTCAAGCAAGTGAGTAACAAAAATAGTCAGGTATTGAAAATTCAGAGCTACAAAAAAAATCTCAGTAGCAACATTCTCCTGCACAAACACACAGTTATGTGAGAGCAATGTGCCTGACAGTTGTGGCATATGAACAGAGGATCTGTCATGCATACTCATCGTGGATACATTTCAGGCACCCCAAAGCTTTCAAAAAGCTAATGTGTGGAAAAGAGTAGTATAGACAATAGTCAGCACTCAAATATCCGACTCTGTAACATAAGTAGGCTTCCATTTAGACATACTGTATTGGTTGTGTTGGTACAGTACTATATTTTCAACAGAAGTAGTATTTTAATTCATAATGATATGATTTTGAAAATATCACTTGCCAAAAGAGATGACACGTGATTACAGTAGTTATAAATCTGATACTGTATTGTAGCAGTATGTAAAATTCCCTGTTAACGACCCAATAGCAAAATGAAATCAAAAAGTTACCCATGCACAGAACTGCAAAAAAAGTTAATGCAATTTTGCAAAAGATTTAAAAACACCACCATACACAACAACGCAGTTTTCAGAATTAAAACAGTATCCAAAGTCAGTATTCAAACTTGCACAATATATAGCTCGATAAGACCCTAATGTCAGTTGACTTGCAAATGAAAATGAACAAAAGCAACTAAAGGTCACAGATTTTAAAATAATAGATCATAGTATCTAAGACTGTTTAATGATCAACTGCATTGCCATAGATTGTCTCTTCTCTTTGTTTTGGCTGCATTTGTCAGGTGAAACTGGAGGAAGCGCTACTGCACAGGGGTCTCACTATTTACTGCAAAAAAACCCCACAAAAAACACAAACAGTAAAATAAAGAAAATACAGTAAAATACAACAAAGATATAATTAATGATAAAATATAAAGAAATTGCCACTGTCATTCATATTTATGAGCAGTCAAGACTGGCATTGCTTACACAGATACCAGGACATGTTCCTTAACAGGACAACTGAGGAAGTCAGCACCGCCAGTAAATTTTTTAATTTTTTTTTTTTTTTTTTTAAAGTAACAAAAACGCTTGTTCATTGCCAAACATGAACTACTTTAGATGCGTTACGGCTGTAGTATAGGAAATTGACCTTAACGTCAGGGTTTCGGTGTTGGGAGAGGATGATTAATTGTTTTATTAACAATATGATACTCAGAGTGCAGTGTCCTGACAGGAGAATTCTGTGTTACCTCTGTAAAGACAGCTCAAGACTGGGGCGTGGTTTGGTAGCGGGTAGATTTCCTATTTGTACCTATTAATTAATAGAAACTGCTTCACACTGGATTTGGCATGCAGAGAAAAATCAAACAACAAAAAAAAGAAAACGTGGGCTGTGACAGATATTCAAATAAATTGTAACACTGAATAGATGGGCTTTGTATCACAAAACTTGTGGCGGAGTCAGAAATCGTGTGTGACGGGTAAGTGCATTAATTTGTTACACACACATGTGTGTGTGTGTATATATATATATATATATATATATATATATATATATATATATATATATATATATATATATTATACACACACACACACACCGGTATATTTTAGGACTTCTGTCTGACTAAAACTCCCAGAAATACCACAGCCCACTGCAGTCTGGTATCTGAAAGTGCAGTATATTGTAGAAACACAATACAGTCTAATCACAGATAAATATCTACTTACCTCTCCCTGTTTGGGAATGGTCAGCTTAGATATTTTAGACTTTGTACTTTTTTTGCTGTAGGGTAAATCTTCTTATTCTGGGCTTCCTGCTCTGAAGAAGATTTCAGCATTGGAGACTCATCAGCGGCCTGGTCTTGGCCGTCCATTGGCCTCACATAGGCAGTGGGTTTCTGCTGCGGCAGCACAATTGGCTTAGAGGTAGAGTTATTTAAGAATAAATATTTTTGTGTGGAGGGTGCCTTTCTGACATGTTTAGGACTTCGGACATAGTCCTCTGAGGTTCCTGGTGTTTTGGGCGTTTTCCGCCGTCTGCTAATGTTCTTTTTTGATGGCTGCTGGCTAGTGGTCCGAGTGGTGGGACCATTCTTGGTCCACCGCATCCCAGCCTTCTGAATCTGCCATTCCACAGAACCAAACTGGTCATCAGATGAAGCTACAAGCGTCTGTAGGATCCCAGTCTTGGGAATACCAACAAGATGGCTCTGTTTGGATTTGTCAGTTAACAAGGTCCTTCATTTCATCGTAATTGCCTAATGTGCTCTTGATGCGGTTTGACAGTTCGTCCCCTTTGCTTGTCGCCGAATGAGATAAAAAGTCATTAAAACACATTTCTAATAGGTATTTATTTATTTATTTATTTTTTAATGTCTAATGTCTGCAGCTAAAATTTGCATTTTTAAAAAACTGGTTTTGCAGATGTGAACGGTCTCCTAAAATTAAAGGTTCTGGTTCTTTCCTTCCATAATTAATGCGTTTATACCAATAGTGAGCATCCCTGAAGGCAGGGACCAGGTCTCAGTGCACTAAAAACAACTACATCATGTTTACTCCTTTATTTTCAAACACTATCTTGTTTTTATTTATTTAAGAATAAATATTTTACTGATATTTATTGGTTCTATGACGCTATTAACTTTGAAAATCATTTTTATGATATGATACAAAGCCGAACAGTAACCGAGATTGTGCGAGGTAACGAGGAGTGTAATGAA
The DNA here is from genome assembly GCF_017654505.1 of Polyodon spathula. Lineage (NCBI taxonomy): Eukaryota > Metazoa > Chordata > Actinopteri > Acipenseriformes > Polyodontidae > Polyodon > Polyodon spathula. The sequence continues at coordinate 20,355,488 of NC_054542.1, read as the reverse complement.
ACTCCAATAATCACATTACACTCTGCTTCAACTGAAGAAGGAACAGATATGCAAACATAATTGTTGCAAAACTGAATCCGATAATTCCCCCTCTCTAATTTGTATAAAACACAATTAAAAGTATTTCACACCAATTGATACTGCAACGAAAGTAGCATGTGGTAAAACCATGTTTAGCTTCATGTCTCTGACTCTGGAACACTCTCCCGCATGATGCTCCCACCGTCGCTTGCTTCAAATCAACTCAAGACCTTGCTTTCCATGCTTTTAAAGCCTGATATCTATTTAGCTGTTGTGTCTTTGCTACTAACTTTTTTTTAACTGAATCTTACTCATGATTCTATATAACCTATGTATCAACAATGTTCTAGAATTTTCACATCTTACCCTTGTATTTAATGTATTATGCATTGTTATTCACTGTTTAGCCTTGTATAATGTATTATGCATTGTTTTTCACTGTATTTAATGTATTATGCATTGTTTTTGTTACTGCTCTTGTAAAGAGTTTTGTGATGGTGGTCTACTATGAAAGGCGCTTGTGGCAAAATGAGGAGCAGATACAGATGCATGAGGTGTGGACAAAAAACAAACAATGATGATGACCATTAGGTTAAAGAGCGCATCCGCTCCTCCAATCCTAGGATGCCTCACTGTCTCCCGTCCGAGTCACTGAGCTTGGGTCCCGTAGCTCGGTCCCCTTCCTAAATGACCGACTTCCACCTACCCTAAGGAATAAATTGTCATGCCATTTGAGTAAGGGTACTCTGTTCTTTTTGCATAGTGCTCTCACAGGTCGGGAGGGAGATCTAACACCAAGAATCATTTGATCTCTGTCACAGCGCTATATAATATAAAGATTGACTGACTGATTGAAATAGGTGTAATGACATTTGACCTGCAATAAAAAGTGTCTCTTGACAAAAACTTTCAATACTCAAATTCTGTAGGCATCAGTACACTTAAATTGTATGCGATTGTGTGTTGTGAGTACAGAATAGGGCAGAGTAGGGCTTGAACTTTTTGGTTTCTATTTTCTAAGTCTTTACCTCCCAAAAGCACAACCATAAACTAGGCGACTGCAAGAATGAAGTGCAATAAGGATCAGTGATGAACAATTAAGGGAAACAATCAACCTCAGTAAAGATATGAAGCTAAAAACAAGTTAAATTGTTTTGTAATGAACAGCTTTTTCTGGGTTTAATTAGGAAACAGAATCAGCTCAATACATTCAAAAGGGACATCACGTGATCAAAAATAAACCCTGAAATTGTAAAGCCCTACATATCCGATTGAATTGGCTCAAGGGTCCACTGGATATTTGAAAATATACCAAGGTAATATGACAGTTTAATTATTTTTCATCGAAAGTGCACACACCTATGACGGAACAGAGTTAATTAAAAACAAAAAGTAAATCAGTCCTAAACACTGGCTAACCGGGTATTTGCATTAGTTTTGGAAATCATACTCAGGAAGCAGCTGACGTTTTAATGTTTAACGACAGATGTTAAAGATTGAAATGTCAGATGATTTATCTGCAAGTCTCAGAATTTAACTCTTTGACTACTGCTGTTAATTTTTTTTTTTTTTTGGCAAACTCTTGTTTTGAAGAGGCTGAATCAATATAGCTGCAAATGTTCCTGCAGCAAGAGGTCAGTAAAGGTGAACCCTTCCCTGTCGTGTGTTTGTTTTAATAGAACTTAAATGCAGGAATTGGCTCTGCACTAAACCTGTGGATCACTGAACAGATTTTTGCTTTAATTGTTAAGTCTTTGAATCACGACAATAGAAAGGGAGGGAACTCAAATACGTTTTGCTTGTATCTTGGATTAGCAGCTTTTGTAACTTCTGAATAAACCATTTTTAAATTTTCAAACAGTCTTTTCTTTGCCTGTTGAAGCATTTAGTGGAACCCAAGACATAAAATAATTATTAAATTGAACCATATCTCATGTGTTTCAAGTAAAAATACATGGTAATGACTGGAGAAGGTACTAAGGGCAATGTGGGAACCGGGCCTAATTGAGCCATCAGACAGCCCCTGGACATTGCCAGTTGTGATGGTCCTCAAGAAGGACGGAGAGAGGACTCTTACCCCCACATCAGTGAGTCCCTGGACCTGGTAGCAGGGTCTATGTGGTTCTAGTTGTTAGACTTCAAGAGCGGCTACTGGCAGGTAGGCCTTGCACCAGCGAAAAGACTGCCTTTGACAGGCAGGGGACTCTGGCAGTTCCGTGTAATGCCGTTTGGGGATGGCAACACCTCAGTAACCTTCAAACAGTTCACGGAGAAGGGTGTGGATAGCATCCCCTCCCAAGAATGCCTAATCTACCTGGATAACATGCTGGTGCACGGAGGCATCCTTCCAGGCCAGCCTTGGCTTCCTGTGGAGAGTGCTACAGCGAGTGACCGCGGCTAGACTCAAGCTGCACCTAGGCAAGTGCCGCTTCATGAGGCAGGAGGTCATCTTCCTGGGCCACCGGGTTGGGAGAGAAGGCATAAGCACCAAACCTGACAAGGTGACTGCTGTTCGAGAGTGGCCCACCCCCACCAACCAAAAGTGACTCTGAGGATTCCTGGGCCTGGCCTCCTACTATCGCTGCTTTGTCCAGGACTTCGCCAGCACTGTCCTCCTGATCTGCAGTACAGGACCACCTCCTGCATCCCCCGCGCTCTAGATGTTGTGCTGAAAACTTCGCACCCCTGCCGAGATAGTGTTCAGCCGGCCACTGCGCCACTTCGCTGAATCACCCGGACTGGAGTATGCCAGGCTGCTACAGGACCACTTGGAGGTGGCCCACGGCTTCAACAGGAACCAGTTGCAGGCTGTGGGCTGCCGGAAGACAACAAACTACAACACCAGGGCACGAGGGAGGCACTTCATAGCGGGGGAGCTGGTCTGGGTGAACAGCTCCCAATTGAAGCGGGGCTTCTTCCCCAAGCTAGACAGCCACTGGCTAGGACCTTGCAGGGTTCTAGAGTGCATCTGGGAGGTCGTATATAGGATCCAGCTTCCACCCGGAGGATGGCGGGTGGTACTCCACTGGGATTGATTCGCTTCCTATAGTAGAGGGGACCAGGTGCAGCCTGTATGGTAGCAACTACCCCCCCTTACCCGACAGTCCTGCTCCGCCACCCTTCAACTCTGGCCCTGCCCTGCCTGACAATCCCCCACCACCTGGACTTGACAGACCCTGATGCCAACACAGATCCACATGTCGATTTCTGGACTTTGTCTGTCCCCTCAGAGATGAGGGACTTTAAGGGGGGAGCTGTATACTGACCCTGGGTCTGCTGTAACAGCGCTAGGGAAGGTTCTGTGACCCAGAGTCAAAGGTTCAATTGCAGTAGGTGTTCAGGGACATCAGAGACAGGAGAACTGCCACCAATCAGAAGCTTGGACCAAGTGGACCCAGTTGCAACATTGTTCTCACAAATCAAGATAAGATGTTGCAACAATCAAGGGCTCAAGCGCGGGAAGTCGTGTATGTTTGGTATTGATGGCTGGTGCACTAGGGACGTGGCCTGGATGTGTGTGGGGGGGGGGGGCATAAGTAGTGGGCTGCTGAGATGAAAGAGAGCTGAAGAGCAGAACTGGAGAAGAAACAGTAAAAAGGGAGCCTTAGAGAAGCAGAGCAAAGAGAACCAAGAAAGAAACCAGAGACTGCATTTAGTTGGCTATAGTACATGGCCAGAACAGTGCGTTTTGGATTTTCTTTTATTATTTTCTCAATCTCAGTAGCACTACGCTGCTCAGCTGTAGCTGTACCATTGGCTGGTATAGCAGCATGTTTTACCTGTTAAGTGTAGAGTCCTTGGTTAATAAACTGCTGCATTCAAGAACTGGCAATATCTGTGTGAGCCTGCCTTTATTTCCCTGCAACACTACAATGTATTTCAGTTATTTAAGAACCTTGGGTCCCGCTTGGATAAGATTTGTTTTTACTTTGAATATGTTGATATGTGGTGCAATTAACCTTAGACACAAAACATAATTTATATAGGTCTGGCATATCGTCCTTGAAACTAATTGTACAGAACCAGAGTCTTCATTTGCAGAGACGGACTTTGTTCCTCACATGTACCTTGTATGGCTCTCCGAAGAGAGGGTAATCAACATTAAAGCTTTCCTCATCCTGCTGGGACTCCTGGGATCTCCTCTCCTGCTCCCTCCTCCTCATTGTGTTTCGGTCTTGTTTGTATAGGCTGTGGCAGAAGGCAAAAGAAAACAACAACCAAAAAAATGAACAAAATGCAAATCGATCAACAGGGGTCAATGTGACTCCCAGGGACTGCAGCTGGCAGATGAATCACACAATTTTCTGATCCAATCAAACACATAAAGAAGCAGAGGTCTCCTGACACTAACATTTCCTTCATGTAGCTAACTGGTAATTACAAACACTATATTTTAATCTGTGCTGGATGCCAGTTAGTAATTAGAAATTGCTTATAATTAGAATTACATATAGTCCAGGCGGGGATAAAATCTTCAATATGTTTCACATTTTTGTGTTAACGGTCTTTCCCACACATGACAATTATTTTGATCGCAAATGCATTTTGTAATAGATACAGATGTTCAAAGTCCACACAGTCGCTGGGTACTTCCGTCTCCAACACTACACAAACAACTGATCTTTTAACCCTAGTCTTAACAAGCTATTGACTCATAATCCATTCTGGAAATAAAAAGGAGACTTCTATCTCTAACTTCCTGTCAAAATCAGAGGCAGTAAATCACTAAGGAATGGTCACACACACACACACACACACACACACCAAAAACCATTTAAACACCTTAAAACAAAGATTGGTTTTTCTACTTTTATGCGTCTTTCCATTTGAGGGTGGTATAGGAGGTATGAATGGGACTCCCAGAGAGCAAGTTGGTCACCGGCCGGCTGCAGCTGCAGGCAGAGGTGCAAGTCTCGGTGACAGTGCAGCGGTGTCTGGTCCACCAGAGAGAGCAGAACAGGTCTGGTCCACCAGGGGAATGACCCAGGGTGGTACATGGGGCAGTGACCTGGGACAGAAGTCGAGACACAAAGATCGGTTGTCTGGGAGCACGGGTTGAGGCAGCTAACTTATAGGCACCAGATTGGGACAGCAGCTGTTCTGGCTTGCTCTGAACCTCTGCCTTTTCCCACTAAGTTTGTGTCCCAGTCTAGTTCTGGGCAATTTGCTTTCATGCCTATACCGCAAGCAAAAAGAGCACCACTCTGCACTGTCCCAGGCCAATCTGGACTGGTCTGTCTCTCAGTGGTCCCGATGGACCCAGCCAATCACCTCTGTCATGGGGTTTACAGCTTCTATCAGGTGGGAGCGGCGTGTAGTCTCCCTGCGACGCAGGTGGGAGTGGTGTGTAGTCTCCTGGCGACGCAGGTGGGAGCGACGTGTAGTATCCCGCTGTTGCAGGGGGCTGGTGCAGCTCTCCCTCCCTTGCAGGGGGCTGATGCTGCTCTTCCTTTGGTGGGGCTTCTCCCACCAATGCTGGACACTTGAGAGCCAACGGCAATGGCAGGTATTCCTCCCACGCCGGTGGAGGTGAAACCAGCAGGCATTCTCCCTCTGCTGGTGGAGGTGGGAACAGCAGGAATTCTTCCTGTGCTGGTGGAGTCTTGGGCTGTGGACGCTCTGCCTTCCCCTTCTGGGGCCGAGGACGCACCGACTCCCCCTTTGTGGGCTGTAAACGCCTCTGTTCCCCCCCTTCTGGGCGCTGGATGTTCTGGCTCCTCCCCCTCAGGAGTAGGACAACTGGGATCCTCATCCTCTGGCTCCTGTTCTGGGCAGTCCTCGTCCTCATGCCCATAGTGCACCGCCTTGGCTCCTTCTGCTTTCTCCTCACCTTTCTTCTTCTCTGCCTCCTTCCTCCTGGGCTGGTTCCTCCTCTTCCTCTTGGTAGGGACGACGCACTACCTTGTGCCCGAACTTCCCACAGGCAAGGCATCAGCCTTGATTCGAGGCCAACGAGGAGGTCCTCCAGCTCATTGCAGCGGTCTTCCCAGACCCAGTTTTCCATTTTTGTTGTCCCAGTTCTTACACCACATGTAACAGGATGACGTGTGTGGTGAGGTCAGACCAGAAATGAACACACACTGCACTGCAAGGGGATATGGCGAGTGAAATGAATGAGCTGCTGCGCGGTTTATTAAATACAGAAAAATAAAAGGGGACAAACAGACACAAACAAGTACCATGGTGGTTCTCCAGCACGTGGTAACAATTGTTATTGCTTATTTTAGTTTTTACCTCCTCTCCACACCCGTTCTCCACTCACCGAACACACAACCCCGACTGAGTGAAAACATGCTGCTTTTATACAGTTGTACCAAGACTCGATCGCTAATCAATCATTCAACTGGAGTCTCGGTACAACTGCACGTGAATTTACTTAGTGCAATTCCCATGCTCACAAACATTTTACCTGCACGTGAAGTGCTGTGCAATCCTCGTGCCTAAATACAAATATACATTTTAAACACTCGTGCTCAGAAACCATATTACATCCCGTGTACCAACTATAATACACTAACATTAACACACCACACGCAACATATAACAAAGAAATACACACAGGGTGGGGCAACATTGCCACAGGCAGCCATTTTGGATCAGAGATCAGTGTCAAGAGCACTCACACATTAAGCATGTCGTGTTCATAGAAGTGTAAATATGAGGTTAGTACCACAAGTGGTTTCAGAGTTCTGTCAACATGGCAAACGGCACAAAGGGGTTCATTTTATTGGATAGTCACTGCAGAACAACATTATAGAACACTGTAGTTTAGCTAGGGTTGCCACCTGTCTAGGTTTGACCTGGACAGTCCGGGAATTGGCATCGGTGTCCAGATGGCAGGAATTAAAAACCCAAAACGCCCTAATGTCCGGTTTTAAGTGAAATGCTTAAAAAAAATTTGCCAATCTTTAATACTTTCTTTGACATACCATACATAACGGGATATTTTGGAATAGAATTTATTGAGCCTTTATTGGCAGTTTGGATTGGATCATCAATAATACTTCCAGCAATCAGAGTGTTGCACACATACAGCGTGCGATCCCGCCTTCTGGCAGACTGGAGGTATGCAGCACAGAAGTGCATGCTGGGCAAGGGAAAGAATGTGTCAGATGTCAAAGTGAATATATGAAAATGGCAGTGAGTGATGAATCCAATTGCTTAAAAAAAAAAATTAACAGACCGGACATTTCCATCAATGGATTTAGGAAATTTGGAATTTGTGATGTGATCAGCAACTCCGAGGTTGTATAAACTGCGCCTGCTACTGTGGTACCTGTAGGTTAAGGTTTTGTGTTTTTTTTTATTTTTTTTATTACTATTATTATTTTACAAGGGGTTAATTAAGTGGCAGCCAAAATTGTTTATGTAAGACTGCAAGAAGAAAATCTGTAACAATGAATCAAAGCTGCTTTGGATTGTTATTGTCAATACGTGTAAATCCTACTATCGCAGTCCTTAAACAATACGTTCAAATAAATTAGTTCTGCACCGTATATAAAAAGCTGATTTTGCCAGTGTTTGCTAGATATTTAACCAGTTTTAAATTTAAAGCGTTTTAGTTTCGGCTTTGTTGTTTAAGTTTTCACATGTGTAATACTGTCCTACAATTACTACATGAGGCTGCGATTATTCTACTTAGCAAATGCCCATTGTTAAAGTGTACTGCAGTTAGTAATCCTATCCAATTACTGAGATCTTAATTGAAGGGCCATCTAAGAATGATAAATATTGTAACTCTGTTTTAGAAGGCCGCCTTTGTTGTTCTCCAAGTTGCTGCAGTGACACTGTAGATGCTATAACTAGTTACTGTAGAGTAGACCCTGTTTTAGCAGACACATTTGATAAAGTAAACATGTTTTCTTTAATTAAAAATAGAAATACAAAACTCACATTTTTCTTTGTGAACGTGCCAAGTGATAAATGCCAATTCAAAAACCATCAAAATCTACCAAGGTAGCAAATCTGCAAATGTAATACCAGCCAAAATTTCCAGTTATACGGTACATTATTTGCTTAAAGGATTTCCACTATCTTATTAGAAATGTACTGTTTAGTACTGATCTGTACATTCTACTGTGCCCCCAGCATTTGAATAATGCTTTACATTACATTGATCTGCGTGTGATTAAATACATAACCTTTACAGTAAAATATGGGTTACTTACGATATATAATGGTAATTAAACCACATATATGCATGCGTGTATGTATAAACATTGCATATTTAGCGGTAGCCATTAGTAACATTGAAAAACCCAAACTAAATTTGAGTACATTGACTAATTTTGTCTCTTTTTACCGACACAGAATCAATAGTAGTGCCATAGTATTTAACGTCTATTAATAACTTTACGTACATCACTTCCTGTCTCAAAAGGAGAAATCAATAATGTAAATGCATGTTAAAACAAGATATAAAAAAACGACTGGAAGCATAATTCACTGTTATGGAATCTACTAGAATACAGGGAGACAGCTCTCACACCTGCCAAATGGAAAGAAAAAAATAATGGGAATATCATGTGTATAATTTGTAAACAATTTAAAATTTAGCACGTTGTCATCCAGAATGTACGTTTAAGAACATGTCACATATAAAATGCTGATTTACAATTATCTGGTGTGTGGGTACCAGATTAAAATAAATAAATAAATACTAGTTATGTACCCTTATTTGCAAGGGGGTATTTTGCCACAGCTCACTATATACAACTCTTAATGTGCATTTTGCAATCTTTTTTTGGTGGGGCTGGGGGTAAGCCCTCTATGTGGGCTTGGTTGGAATTTATTTTATAATGACAAAAAATAAATTACGTATGTACGATTGTAGGCTGTAAATATGTTCCATATATGTTTGTAATTGTAGTTATTATACATGTATACCATGTATGTAACACTTCATTAATATATTTATTAAGCTTTAAAAACTATGATCAAACTCCTTAACCCAATACACAATGTTTATAATTAATTGTTCAGTGAATTCCTCTAATAATGCATTCTCTGGTACTCTTGGATTGACTCCCAAATAAACACAACATGACTAGAAGTAGCCACCTTACAGCATTAAGAACATTGCATATGCATACAAATGTGTGAAGGGGGAAAAAGAGTACATTATGCATATAGTGTGTGTGTGGGGGGGGGGATTCTGACAACACTACAAATACGTTTAGGCAAAATCCATGTCAATGGTCTGTTGCCTGACAGCCCTGGTCCTGGTGGCTTCTCCGGGAGGAATATTCTGAGGAGGCTCCAGTGGTTCAAGATGAGGCACTTCCTCCTGGATTCAACACGGTACAAAGATCCACGGTTGGAGGGTCGCACTGAACCACACCACCAGATTTGTAGAGGCACCAAAACCTCATTTTGAGTAAACCAAAGGCCCGTGGATCACATTCCTAGTGGATCTGTGTGTCCTTATAGGCCTGTTCTTAGGTTTTGTGTGGATTAGGCACAGATGTTAAAAAGCCAAGGACACACTGCAAATCTGGAAATCACATAAGGAAACTTTATTGTAATATCTAATGTGCCATTTTCTATACCAAGATTTAATATATGCAATTCAAATAATCTACAGTAGAGGTTAGCTCTGACATTGTGTGTATTCAGAATTCAGGCTACAGTTGCATTGATAATTCCTGGGTAGTAACATTACACTGGGAGCAAAAAACAGTATATAATTTTAGCAATACAACAAATGTTGCATAAGGTTACAAATATTTAAAACAAGTGAATAAATCTCATTCATAACCACAAGTATAGAAAAGGCTATAATATACTAATATGAATTATCTAGGTAGTCTTACAATACTGACCTACCAATATATATGCCATCTGGTGTATTGGGTCTCTGAAATGATTACACCATTTAGGGTTTAAAAAAAACTCTGCCTTCATTGAGAGCATACATTAATAAAAGGAAGCGTCCTATTTCCAGTACAAGCAACCACCCATTTTATTTCAGTGACACTAAAACCATCAGGTTTAAAACAGTGTGAATAGATAGCAAGCCCTGCATCAAAGTTTGTGCCGTGACAGAGAAAAACCTGCCTCGTCTATTCACTAAACCAATCAGTTTGATTTAAATTATCAAAATTCATCTCCTGTAGAAATACTTTCAAACTAAATAATCAAAACTAGCTGTTCTCTTCAGTATCTCTCTGCCCCAGTTTACGTTTAAATTGCCAATTTTAATATTCTGCATTGTAGGAGAAAAGAGGGGAAAAAAACAGGAAAAAATATAAATTAGGAAAAATAAGTTATCAGAAAAATGGAGAAGTGACAAATGTATTTGTCATTTTTGGCTTTTAGGAAAACACAGACTTTACTCAGTAGATTTATCCCATCACATTGTTTCTTCGTGCCCCTTTAATACTTTCTAAAAGCACTCTGAGCGCCAAATCCTCTTATCTACTGGCTAGCAGACAGCTCACAGCTAATAGAGGAATCAGTGTCACTGCCGTCCGCCTCACTATCACTTTCTTTGCTTTCCTCCCCTGCTCCGTTTGCAGCGCCCGACTGCACAAACCGCGCTGACACCTCACTCTCTGTGCCGTTTGCTGCATTAATAATGCCTCGTTTTGCAGAGCTGTCTGCCTGTTTCATCTTCCTGCATTCACCTGCCCTTCTATCTTCTTCTGTGCTCACAGCTGTTGTTCAGTACGATCAGTACCTGACGGACCGGTTTTCCATCTCTGCTGCCGGCTCAGCAGTGAACCCCTCCTCGTCCTCGCTCTCCACTACCTGCCCCCCTTCTCTAACAGTTTCATGCAACATACCCCTCATGACCACACTCAAAACATCTCATTAGCTCGGAGGTGGCAAAAACTACAATCACAGCCATCCACCCGAAATCTAAAATCCACCTTAATTTCTTTATAAGGGTCATTAAGCAGCATGTAGAGCTGCCTTCTGAACGATACTATGTTTCTCAGCTCAGGTTTTACAGCCCAGCGGAATCACTGTTATCTCAGACGTGGTCTCCCAGCAAGTGCTCAGTTCTCTAACCAATAACTAATTTTTTTAAAAATGGCGGTATATTTCCAATCGTAGTTTTCCGAGCCAGAATGACAGGCGGTAGAACTGACTCTAAAGTTCCCTCAAATCACAAAGTCTCCCTGAACAATTCTCTGCACTAATCAGTTTGAATTAATTGTTACTTCAGAATTTGGCACTAACAGCAAATTATTTGCTTCATACATAACAAAAACAAATGTCATATATTGTATTTTTCACAGAAAACAATGAAGTGTGAAATAAAAACAAATCGTGATATGTTTACAATTGGGGGTGGGGGGGTAGAGGAGATTTAGCAAGGGAGATAATTTGCCATGACACTGGTGAGGAAAACAGTCAGCAACCACATAAGTTGATAAAACAAAAAAAAATACAATTTTCTTTTCCTTTTTTAAAGAGCAATGTGAATATAAGGAATTGCCACAAAAGTAGAACAATTTACTAATTCATTGATCGATGTGAGCCGCTAGTTTGAGTGTTAGTTTTTAGTTTGGCTGATGTATTGCAGGGAGCAGACAGGAGAAGCAATTGAAATTCAAATAATTTATTTTGAGGCCCCATAAAAATAAATGAATAAATAAAAAGCAGTTTAAACAAAAACTAAAACATAGAATTAAATCCAACTATTTATAATATCAAACCGTGGGCATAAAGGACTGTAACTTTGAGTCTTCTCTGATCAAACTAACTACTCAATAGACCAGCCTTTCTGAAACTGGGGGTCCCGACGCAAAAGGTGATCACAAAAAAACAGACATACCTTAAGATTAGGTCTTCTGATTTTCGATGTATAACCAATAAAACCCCAGACACAAAAATAAAAACACTGGAAATGGTTACTCAATTCAAGTGGACTTCACCGTTTTCCCATTAAAAAAATAAATACACTACAGTACAAAAAACTAACAAAACCACCTTTCCCAGTGCAGCTGGGCAATGTCCCTCCTTCCTGACTTGTATCTATCATGGATTTGTTCTGAATACTTTAAACCCACCCAACCTTCACAATCATTTAAGAACCAATTTGTTTGCAAGTAGGCCTACGTAACTTCCAGCTCCTAGAACTGCCTGTTGGCTGCGATAGATTAGACGCAAATTTCTGACAGTAACACGTGTTTCTTAAATATTTACATACCCCTGAAGAAGAGACTTTGAAAAGTGGAACTTGAAGAAACAGACCTTATTTACAAATCAGAAGAGTCTGATTGTGGCTGCATTGTACTCTATGGAGGAGCGTACGCGTCTGCCAGCTGACTGTGCCTGCATCCAGGAGCTGTGTTGTAAACACAGACTCAGTTCCACTGAACACTATTGTGTAAACACGTGGAAACTGGTACACACAAACCTGTAAAATGGATTTTTTTTCTAAAAAGTAATATATTATATATATAAAATACGTATAATATTAGGCACATAAGTTGTTATCCTCCCTGTTACTTCAGTTTGTCGTATTCCAATCAAAATGACTTTTCAAGATTAACTATTTCCTTCTGATATATTCCCAGTTGCATTTGTGGAATAAAATGAAGGATTGTTGTCTCCCAGGTACATTGAAAAATAAGCAACTAGGCTTTCACTGAGTTGGCATCTTGACAAATCCACAATCATAACAATCTGTCTCAGTCAGTCTTCAAAAAAAAAAAAAAAAAAAAAAAAAAATTGTGTGCTAGGAGGTGGGGGCTTCTCTTGTTTGACGCATTTACATAAATTGAATATCTTCCGTTATATTAAAAAAAAAAAAGTATTGTAATGCATGGGTCACATTGACCCATGTGGCTGCTCTAGGTAGAACTGTTTATAAAAATTTAATCATTAAGCAATTCTGGCTATCAAACGGCATAAGGATATTTAACCCTCTATTGTACCACGTCATGCACAGATAACAAATTGAGAAACACAGTCCCTTGCAGTACAAAAAAACTTTTCCAGATTGTATTGTACCCTATTAATTATCCATGACTCCTCTTCTATCCAATAAACCCTTTGGGCCTTTGGGATTAGACATGTGATCATCTTGACTGGTGAAAAAAAAAGGAAGTACACACAACTTCTGCCACCTGTCGAAGCACATGGCATAACAGCAACATGCAAAGTTCATTTTTGGGGGTATTTTTGGGCGTTAGATAAACCCAATTAAATATATATTTTAGTTTGTTTAAAGTGTTGCGACAGAGTAGAATTCATTTTCGGGATAAATAAGTAAATAAATATTAAAAAAAAACAAAAAAAACATAAGAACTGTGTGTCATTTATGACATGATTAGAAATGGTATAACTCCTGAAAATAGTGATGATAGTGATGCTAGTGGGAGTTCAGATGAGGAAAGAATAGAAGATTCTTATGTTCTTCCTGAAGAGCAAAATAACAGCAATGACAGTAGTAGTGAGGAAACTGTAGCTGAAAATTATGAAAAGCCTCTTTGGAGAACACACAGTCCATGCTCATTACCCAGCTCCCCTTTGGAAATCAAAGCTTCCTCAGGTAGATGAAGTGCATTCCCCTAATTTTTACTTTAGACAAATGCTCACGAAAGAATGTGTACAGAACATACGCCAGGGCTCTACATTTAGATTTTTAACTACTGGCCCCTCTGGCCACTGAGCTAGTGTTTTTACTGGCCCGCATGCAATTTTATCTGGCCCAATATATTTATATATTTTTTAATGAAGGTTTTTATTTTCAGTATGTTTCTAACTGTGTATGGTAACCAAAGCCTTTCAATATATGTTACTTCAGCCACTTAACATGTATAGAGCAAGTGTTCCTTGTTTTGAATTATTGACCTTATTTAAAGTAACTTGACTTCGATTCATCTGACATCAGTACTTGGTGGCTAGTTTTAATTAGTAATGTGAAACTTCGTTGGAATGTATTTTCTATTTTGGCCAGGTTATAATATTTACACTAAGATTGTTATAAATATTATTTGTTAGAATTAATCAGATGTAGAATATTTAGGTTGCTATATGGTAGGTCTTATTTTATTCTGAATACACTACAGCAAAAATTATTATTTGGTGGTTTGTGTAATATTATGCTACTGTTGCTTTAATGGGAGGAGATACGCGCTGTGACACTGCTGCTCATTGAGTTCTGTGTATTTAAATTCAGTAAACAAAAGAAAAAAAAAACTTGTGCCTAAGGAAATAGGGTACAGAGCTAAGAAATCTCATCTTGGACATTGTTTGAACACTTTGTGAACCTGGCTAAACTTTACCAGCTTACACGGTTATGCTGTCTGCTTGTGCACACGCATTTGCCTTTTTCTCTTGGTAGCGTAAGGGACCAGGGGTAAGTTTGGGTAATCGAATACACAAAAAGGTTTTACCCTGTGTATTCAAATAGGAAACTATTCTAAATTCCCATCCCTACAATAATAAACACTATTAATACAATATTCATAACACAAAATACTAACAATCCTTCTCGGAGCGTTGTCGCTTGTGTAGCCTCTCCCAAGTCAGCGCCAATCTTGCCGAGTGATAACAGCGAGTCCTGGAAAGACTGTGAATGGCAATTTTGACCTAAACACATCGGATCCCAAATCAGAAAGTTAGACAATTTGATTGCGTATCTGGGTATCCATCGGGACATCTTACTGTGAAACTGGATATGATGTAAACGAAATTTTGAATTCACAACAAATAAAGCTGTTGCTTTATCTGTAAGTCTGGAAAACTGATGCCAAACATGGCAAAACGTTTCCTTTGTCATAATGAAGCCTCCACTCTAAATGTCAGTCTTCCTTTTTTTTCATAATTACAATCTTTATGATTTATTGATTTCAGCGCTTTCCTTTTGTCTTATTGATTGCTTAGTTGTACAAAACCCTATTTGTAAAAGATTTGCTGCAGGAACGAGTAGAGACGAAAGTGAAACTAAAAATATACAGGATCAGTGAAAGCAATTTGCGCAGCCTGACCTGTATTATTGTGTTCATGATTTTGTTGTGTAAACCTTTTATTTTGTTCTGCATGCAGTGTTTTTGTTAAACATTTTATTTTATTTTTGTATTTAAATAAATGGCGTGCAGCGTCTTTTTGACCTGCAGTACTGCCTTTGTGATTTTGGATCCTGCATTTGGCCTGATGCCACCACACTCTGTGATTCAAAGGGCATTGCGTACAACTTTGATCTTTACTGTGGGAAAACGTCCCCAGTAAATGGAATGCCTGATCTAGGTGCCAGTAGCAATATTGTCTTGAAACTGGCTAACATCATACCCAATATTTAATATCAAAACTTCAAATTGTATCGTGACAATTGGTTCACAAGCATAGGCCTAGAAGTGGACTTGGCAAAGAGAGGGATATATTGCTTGGGCACAGTAAGATTGAATAAGTTAAAAGGGATGCACACTGAAAACTGATGCTGAGCTTAAACTAGGACGAGGATCATGACGAAAAACTCGCATCAGTTGACGGAGTGCAGTTGATTGCATGCAAATGGCAAGAAAATCGATCTGTAATTTTGTTGAGTACATTTTCTGGCATCTACCCCGTTTCCAGTGTAAGATGGGACAAAAAAAAAAAAAAAAAAAAAAAAAAACACACAACTAGAACAAAAATTGATGTCCAATGTCCATCTTCTGTATTGATGTACAACAAGTCAGTCAATGGGTGGCACAGACTTGATGGACTCACTGATTGCACTATACAGCACCAAAGAAATGGTCAGGTCAAAGAAATGGTACCTGCATATCTTTTTCCATTTTATGGATATGCTTTGTGCGAATGCATGGTTGCTCTATAGAAGAGACGATCAGGCTTTGAAATTGCCAAAGACAGAAATACTGCTCCCTGGCCTCACTTGGTAGAGAAGGAAGATGCAAAAATTTGGGGTGTAATGGCCAAACAAGGGTGAAATGCCAAGAATGTGCAGTACACGTATGTTTCACACTAAAGAAAAACTGTTTCTTGGTGTTCCATGAAACTTAAGGTGTGACTTAACTTCTGAAAATATAAATAAAATAATAATACAATAAAAATAATAACGAAAACTACTGAAATTAACTTGTATGCTCAATATATTAATTTGATGTTTGAAATGTGATGCTTTTTAAACTATGAATTAAAAAAAAAAAAACACACACACACTTTTAGATTTCATACTTTCCATGGATGTGTACATCTTACTACTCTATACAATAAATGTTATTTCCATGGTTTGTACCTTTAACATGTAATATAAGTAATAATGTATATATCATTTCATTATATTAAACTCTTAATAATGTATAATGTACATAAGGTCAACAGGTTTTAGAAACCTGACTTTCAATTTTTATTGGAAATTTCGCCGTTTAATGTTTTAAATGTACTTGAATTAACGAGGCTTCACCAGTTTTAGAACACCTCCACTTTTCAATTTTTATTGAAATTTACACAGTTTAATGTTTCAATGTACTCTGAAATTAAAGCATAGAACAAATAAACAATTGGAGATCATGGAATCGTTTTGTTTAACAAAATTGAATATAAATTTGACTCAAAGTAGCCACCTTTTCCAGATATAACAGCCGAACACACTCGTGGCATTCTTTCTCCAATGGAAATCAAATATTGTTCGGAAAGTTCTTCCCAACACTTGCAGAAGTTCCTACAAATGTGTTGCACTTGTAGGTTGCTTTGCTTTCACCCTTCTGTCCAGTTCATCCCAAACCAGCTCAATGGGGTTTAAGTCTGGAGACTGCGCTGGCCATTCCATGATTTGAAGCCTACCATCTTGTTCTTGTCTGCTAAGGTAGTTCTGACATAGCCTGGAGGTATGTTTTGGGTCATTATCTTGCTGTAGGATGAACCCCTGACCAACTAGACGTATACTAGAGGGTATTGCATGGCGCTGCAAAATGCTGTGGTAGCCGTTTTGGTTCAGGGTGCCACTCACTCTGTGCAAGTCGCCGACTCTGGATCCAGCAAAAGAGCCCCAGACCATTACACTTCCTCCTCCATGTTTGACAGTTGGTGTCACACACCGAGGAACCATCCTTTCACCTACTCGACGGCGTACAAAAACCCTGCATGATGAACCGAAGATTTCAAATTTTGATTCACAAGGTCCATAAGACCTTCTTCCAGTCTTCAGTAGTCCATTGGAGGGACTTCATGGCCCAGGCAAGCCTCTTTCTTATTTTGCCATCTTAGCAATGGCTTTCTTACTGCCACTCAACCTGTCAAACCTGCAGCTTGAAGTCTTCTCTTTACAGTTGAAACTGAGACTTGCTTACTTTGACCAGTGTTAAGCTGTGCTTGAAGCTGTTGTCCTGTGAGCTGCCTATCACGCAAGCTGTTGACTCTCACAAACTTGTCTTCTGATTCTGTTGAGGAAACGGGAGTTTCCTCCCGTTTCCAAGTGCCTTTTGATGGTGTAGGAAACTGTACTCACCGACACCTTGGCTTTCTTTGCAATTTCTCTAAAGGAAAGACCTACACTTTTAAGGGTTATAATGGTCTGTCTGTCTTCCTTTGTTAATTGCCTTTTTCTCGCCATTATGATAGCAATAAACATTCTTCCTGCAGTACAATACTGTCCAAATAATGCTTGAGAGGGTGTAGTAACACAGTCTGTTCCAACACTGCTTTTATACAGACAGAGGGTTTGTAAGTAATCAACAAAAGTTGGGACACCTGTAGGAATTGTTAGCATCCACTTTCAAAGCTTAATTTACTTCCATTGCTGCAGAACAGCTGTAAGTTGTTAACCCATTACTTGTTCCCTGAAAAAGGCCTTTTTGTATAACTCTGAAATGTACATTATTTTTCAGTTTTTGGTCACCTAAACTTTTTTAACCTCTGGCAGTTTACCGCTTACCTTTGTACCATTTCAGGTTATTCACTGGACTTGAACTGCTTAAATTTCAATAAAAACTGGAAAAATGGGGGTGCTCAAACTTATGACCGGTAGTATAGTTATTAAATGAATCCTTGGGTACAGTAAAGTTGTTTTGTCAGTTAATCACAATGCGTGCATGTCACAAAGACGGCCGAAGTGTGCGGCGTCAGAATCAGGAAGGAATGAAATACACAACAGACAGGATGAAATGATGATGGCGCCTGCTTGCGCCGGTTTATTGCAAAATAAAAGGGTTAAACAAACAAACAAACAGAAACAGGACACGGCACTTTATGATAAAATAAATAGACAAACAAAAACGGACTATGCTTAACAAAACACGATGCATGGACAGACACACTAACAAACACGGTGAGCAGATAAATACAAGTATCGTGCTGGTCCCACCAGCACGCAATAGCAATTGATATTTTAACTCTCCCCTCTCTCCCATTCTCCACTCACTGAACACCCAACCGCGAAACGTGAAAACGTGCATCTATATATACTATTGTGCTGGGATTCAATTACTAATTAATTATTCACTTGAATCCCAGCACGTGAATTAATTATGTGCAACCTCGTGCTCACATATTAACTACTTTAAATGTACGTGAAGTGATGTACAATCCCGTGCCTAAATACAAATATACATTTTAAACAAGCAGGGTCAACTGCTGCAGGGAAAAGGGAGTTTATTTCTCAAACTGGCCATTTGAAGACCTGTGGAAGCCAAACGCATAGAAATGAAGTGCACATCTACCCTGACACCACATTAGCCAGAGGAATGCATTACTGAACTCCCTCCCTCCCTCTGACCAGCCCCCCTGCCTCTGCCATCTGTCTGCTCCAGCTCATCCAAAACTCTGCTGCTCGCCTTGTCTTTTCCCTACCTCGTTTCTCCCGCTGCACCGCTGCTCTGCACCGGCTCCCTATTGCTGCTCGCATCCAATTCAAACCTCTTGTATTCGCCTATCATGGTCGTCACCTTTCTGCTCCCTCCTATCTCCAGACTATCTTTCCTCCCTTCACCCCCTCTGCTCCTCCACCACTGGCAAGTTAGCTGTACCACCCCCCCCACCTCCATTCCCGCACTTCCAGAGCCCACTCCTTCTCAACCCTTGTTCCTCAGTGGTGAAATGACCTACCCACGGATATCAGGACTCCTCAGTCCCTGACCACCTTCCAGTGCCTCCTCAAAGCACACCTGTTAGACAGCATCTGTAAACATCACAACTCTCAACTATACTGGACTATATGGCACACAGTTGTACCAGTACTTTAATCAGCTTGTACTTGTACTGAACTGCTCCATACCTTGCTGTACTCTACTACTACTCTTAATTATAACTACTTTACTCTTATAGGTATCTGTATTCACATTTTTGTAATTGCTCTTACTTGAAATCATTCTCATCCATTCATAGTACTTAATATGTGCTCATAGTGTATTTTACTTGTATAAAACATATTTTTAATACAAGTTAACTGCTCTTAGTCGAACCCGCTCTTACATGTAATTTACTGTAATCTATTTTTTGTGTTATTTGAATGATCTTTTACTACTGACTATTGTACTTTAGTGATCTTATCTGGGATGTGATATTCTGAAATGTGATACATTACAATTTGATACTTTGTACTGTGATATTTTACAATAATTCACCCTGGATAATGGCATCTTCAAAATACAAGACACAACTGAATAATGCATCAGTGCCAAATGTCAATTGTGATGGAAACTAGCATGCCTATTTGTTTTACAACAAATCTCTCAAGACTTACTGTAACGTGCCACCACCTCCATTATATCCGTCGCCAGGGATATCCTCCCAGCGGTAAAAACTATACCAGAACTGCACCGGATTTTGGAGAATGGTCTCACTTTGTGTACTTATTGTACCAAACATCTCTTGTGCGAATCAAATACCTAGATCAGGATTCATTAATCACAAGGCGACATGCATTTCTAGTGGTATTTGGCTTATTTTTAAAAGTGCTCATTTATGACTGTCAGTTGTATTTGAGATATTTAAAATCAATGATCTGGAACTGGTTTAAGGTTTGTTTGCAACTTCAGAATAAAACGATGTAATGACCAATAAAACATTTACATTTGCCATGTCGTGTTTATAAAGTTGCAAAATTAGAGATTACATAAAACAGCATATATATATATATATATATATATATATATATATATATATATATATACACACACACACACACACACACACACACACACACACACACACAGTGGCTTGAGAAAGTATTGACCCCCCTTGGCATTTTTCCTATTTTGTTGCCTTACAACCTGGAATTAAGATAGATTTTTATTTGGATTTCATGTAATGGACATACACAAAATAGTCCAAACTGGTGAAGTGAAATGAAAAAAATAACTTGTTTCAAAAAATTCTAAAAAATAAATAACGGAAAAGTGGTGCGTGCATATGTATTCACCCCCTTTGCTATTAAATAAGATCTGGTGCAAGCAATTACCTTCAGAAGTCACATAATTAGTTAAATAAAGTCCACCTATGTGCAATCTAAGTGTCACATGATCTCAGTATATATACACAACTGTTCTGAAAGGCCCCAGAGTCTGCAACACCACTAAGCAAGGGGCACCACCAAGCAAGTGGCACCATGAAGACCAAGGAGCTCTCCAAACAGGTCAGGGACAAAGTTGTGGAGAAGTACAGATCAGGGTTGGGTTATAAAAAAAATATCTGAAACACCATTAAAGCCATTATTAAAATATGGCACCACAACAAACCTGGCAAGAGAGGGCCGCCCACCAAAACTCACAGACCTGGCATTAATCAGAGAGGCAACAAAGAGACCAAAGATAACCCTGAAGGAGCTGTAAAGCTCCACAACGGAGATTGGAGTATCTGTCCATAGGACCACTTTAAGCCGTACGCTCCACAGAGCTGGGCTTTACGGAAAAGAGGCCAGAAAAAAGCCATTGATTAAAGACAAAAATAAGCAAACAACATTTGGTGTTTGCCAAAAGGCATGTGGGAGACTCCCCAAACATATGGAAGAAGGTACTCTGGTCAGATGAGACTAAAATTGAGCTTTTTGGCCAGCAAGGAAAACGCTATGTCTGGCACAAACCCAACACTTCTCATCACCCTGAGAACACCATCCCCACAGTGAAGCATGGTGGTGGCAGCATCATGCTGTGGGGATGTTTTTCATTGGCAGGGACTGGGAAACTGGTCAGAATTGAAGGAATGATGGATGGAGCTAAATACAGGGAAATTCTTGAGGGAAACCTGTTTCAGTCTTCCGGAGATTTGAGACTGGGACTGAGGTTCACCTTCCAGCAGGACAATGACCCTAAGCATACTGCTAAAGCAACACTCGAGGGGAAACATTTAAATGTCTTGGAATGGCCTAGTCAAAGCCCAGACCTCAATCCAATTGAGAATCTGTGGTATGACTTAAAGATTGCTGTACACCAGCAGAACCCATCCAACTTGAAGGAGCTGGAGCAGTTTTGCCTTGAAGAATGGGCAAAAATCCCAGTGGCTAGATGTGCCAAGCTTATAGATACATACCCCAAGAGACTTGCAGCTGTAATTGCTGCAAAAGGTGGCTCTACAAAGTATTGACTTTGGGGGGGTGAATACTTATGCACACTCAAGTTTTCTGTTTTTTTGTCTTATTTCTTGTTTGTTTCACAATAAAAAATATTTTGCATCTTCAAAGTGGTAGGCATATTGTGTAACTCAAATGATACAAACCCCCAAAAAATCAATTAATTCCAGGTTGTAAGGCAACAAAATAGGAAAAATGCCAAGGGGGGGTCAATACTTTCGCAAGCCACTGTATATATATATATATATATATATACACACACACACACACACACACACACACACACACACACACACACACACACACACACACACACACACACACACACAATCGTTAAAAACAAGTCCCAGCAAATAAGCCTCATTACCAACAGATACCGTGCCAACCATTTACAATTTAAAAATAACTGGCAGACATTTATTTCTCTGTATCAACAAAAAGTCAGACTTAAGTAAATTTCAATTTGTTTGCCGACTCCAGCATTCAAGGAGGATGAAGACAGAGACAGTTCAACACCAGAACCGCTTACAAAAATAGAGAACGAAATGGAAACTTACAAGGCACCTGTTCCTCAGTTGCACTGATATTTACAGAATAGAAGCCAACAGGAAAGAACTAAATACAATAAAAGCTTACTGCGTGGGCTACCTTGGTTTTAAATAATTGGGCAACACAAACAAAAAAAGGTCACATTGACTGAAAAACTCAGTGTTAAAGCATTTAAATTGCCGAAGTGAAAACCACAGCTGGTGAACTGAGCCAGCTTGAACAGTTTTTAAAATTCTCACACTGAGGGACACTCCCTGAACATCATTACAGGCACCAGTTTCAAACAGGCAAACAGTGTTTCTTTCTGTCCTAAAAATGTACAAGCGGCATCAAAAAGACAAATCTCAACATCACCCTCCTACATCACAAATAGATTTAAACACACTGAGGTAAATCGCCTGCTGTCTCCCCTTGCAGCTCTATAAAGTGTGGCTGGACATACAGCTAAACATGGCCAGACGTGGTAGAACGGGATTGCGAGAACTCAAACCCACCTTATTTATAATAAAGCCAGATGAAAGTAAAATGAAAAATACAAGACTATTATATAACAAAGCCACAAAAAAACCCACAAAATAAAAAAAAATAAACACAAAAGCTACGTCGAGATAAAGAGCAGCACAGAGGTTGTATGTATGCTTTAATCAAGAAACTCCATGTGCCCCGTGTTGTCCTTTAAAAATATTTGTCAAAGCTACCCCCAAATGCTCCTGCTTTTTTTTTTTTTTTTTTTTTTTTTTTTTTTTTTTTTTTTTATCTACACACCAGACTGCTTCCACAGGAATTTCTGGACACCCAGGACGTAATGTACACAATGGAGCCTATGGGTATCCATCACTCACCTGGAAGCCCTGACTTAGTAAAGAGGCCAATGTAACCCACAGGTACACAAATCATGGACGCTAAGGAAATAATGTCTGTTACTGGCCATTTTAAGAGGCTATTGGGTTGCGTCTAATGAAAACAGGAAAACCTGGAGCGATATCCTCTCTGGTGCATCTTGACTCAAAAAAATTAGGAGCCTCAAAAAAGTATTCAGCAAACTATGCCACCTACTGGACAATCTGTAAAATTGTGCAACCAGCCACTTAATTTAGTGAACTGCACATTTCCTGGCACAGTTCAATTCATCAATTAGTTTATTGTTTGTTTATTTAACATATTGGGACTACAATAGCTATATTGAAACACAGCATAGTAGTAGTAGAAAAATAAATATATTTCATTTTAAAATTGAAGATTGTGTGTGTATATTTATTCTATAAAATATATTAACAATTGCGTGTTACAATTCCACAGGAGTTTGACATAATTACACAACTATTATTATTATTATTATTATTATTTAGCAGACGCCTTTATCCAAGGCTTCTTACAGAGACTACTGTGTATAAACTGCATCAGCTTCACAGTCACTTACAACACCATCTCACCCACAAATTGAGCACAAGGAGGTTAAGTGACTTGCTCAGGGTCACACACCGAGTCAGTGGCTGAGCTGAGATTTGAACTGGGGACCTCCTGGTTAAAAGCCCTTTTATTAACCACATCACCTCCTAAATAACCAGATGTCTCTCAAATTGTACTGAACTGTGGCGATTTTGGTTACTGTACTTCCCACTGCACTTATGAAAGGTCAGGCAGGTAGATTATAATACACGTAGCAAAAAAATATCAGTGCCTTGTACACTGCTCAATTAAACAGGCCCATAGTGGATATCATGACTTAATATTGTACAAAGTGATCAAACAGTCCTAGGAAAACAAAGAATATAGCACAGAATTTCCCACAGAAGTCACCCTTATGTTTTTCCTCTGCAAATACATACATGGTGGTGGTTTAGGTTAGATAAACTGATATTAGATGTCAGATACTGAAGGGTGAAATTGATAGCACAAATTATAATACAATTCTACTGCCCCTCAGCAAGCAATACAATAATGCCAAAAGAAAAAAATATCACTTACAAAAGTGAAAATTACAAAAACAAGATTAAATGTTGTTAGTTAAGAAGCCCGATTTAAATTGATACCAAACATTCAATTACAGAAACCCTTCTAATTGCTGAGATTCTTTAAAAGGTAGAGTTGAGAAAAACTGATTCCATGTCTTTCTAATTTAGTCTACCACAATGACTCAAAAAGAAACAGCTGATGAAAGAAAAATTCTATTGTTTTGTTTGGTGTGTTTGAAAGGGTTATGAAAACACAGCAGTGTGACACTTAAATGAATTTGAAATAACAATGCGATTCTCGGGTTGTATGATTACCTATTCATTTGTCAACAAGTTATTCTATCCTTGTTCCTGTGATTATAAAACATCACTTGCATTTACTGGATCAATATTTTCAATATCTCATCGCCCAAATTAAAAAAAAAAAAAAAAAAAAAAAAAAAAAAAAAGCGTATTGAAAAATAACTTGAAGTAGAGCTGATTGAATGATGCTTAGCTTATTTTAAAACACACTGTGTTGAAAATTTAAAGTACAGGTGTATGCATTCCAGGCAGCTATGACAAACCGGAATCGCCGACTATTTCTTATGTATGCACCGACTAATTGAGGCTTGAATGAAATATGTATTTGTAATGTATGATTTTACATCCAGCCCCACAGCGAATCATCACTTCAAGGTGAACTCCAATGTATGCGTTGATACAGAACAGCAGCCGAACAAGCACTGCTGCGCTTCTACCTCTTACTACCGGTAACTGCAACAATTAACCAAAATGATCATTCTACCACGGCACCATTCTGTATTGCAAACAATACGGTATCATGTTAACTATCTTGGAGTTGCAAATGCACCAGTGAATGATGCAAACAGACAAAAAAGTTATGGCACGTGAAAGCATCATAAATCTTCATATCTGTTATGCCATCACATGAACATTGTCTTAATTTTCAAATGGTATTTAAAAGGCAACCTTTACTCACCTCATTGACTCTAAAACACAGCGCTGTGAGAAGTGCGAGTCATAGTTGCCCATTTTACAAGTTCCATAAATATCCAGATTATTTTATCTACACTGTTTGACAGTGTTTCCTAAACGGGTGTAGATACTCCACACACGGTGCCGAAACAGAATCACATGACTTTTCAATTTGAAAGCGGGGACGGGGGGGGACGGGGGGTTAAATTATGCGCAAGTAAAATCTTCAATGCAATAATATCAACACATTTGTACTTACGAAAAAGCACAAGGAATGCAACATTAAAAAAAAAAAAAAAAAAAAATTGCATTTAATGGCAAAATATTTCCTCCCACATTAAGTTTGCATGTGGCGTATGCCCAGGTACCGGCCGTGTGTGTTATTGTAATACGTGTGCCTCTTAATAGGGTTAAATGATATAATTAGCGCGCATGTTAATGGGCTTGTTTTCACGGTTTGATTTATTTTATTCACTATGATTATTTTATATTTTACTTTTGCTTTTCATTGCATTGATTGTATGTTATGTATATTTTAGTTTGTATATTTTCTTTATGAGCTGTTTAATTTGTTTCCACGTGCACATCCAAATTGCATTCCTGCCTCAATTGTTTGTTAAACTATCTACCCGTTCAAGTGAATTAATCCCAATAGTCCTCACTGATGCCTATTTCGTTCCCACACTGTAGCTAATTACTAAGTCACACAAATTAAGGGATTGTTCTGACCCAGGAAGAAAGAAAGAGGATATAATGGTACCGGTGTAGTGTTAGAAAGTGGTACATCGTCAGAACGTGACACATGCAGAATGGAACGCAAAAGGGTAGTGTAATAAGCTCAATTTAAAGTAATGATAAAGTGACATAGTAGAGGAAACAACTGGAAGTGGAAGTAAGATGTGGAAGCCAAATTATAGAGGCAGCAAGTAAGAGTCAATGAAAGAGTTTAGAAGCAATTCAGCACATTTATATATTATATATATAACCACTACCATTATATATATATATATATATATATATATATATATATACACACACACACACACACACAGGACAATGAGGTCATCACTAATTGAGGCTTTGCAAGTAATGACAGGAGAGATGGCACTAAGATTAAGTAGAACATTACTTAATATAAGGAATTGGAATAAGATTCAATCTTTTAGTGAAGAACATCCAGTGATGGTGAGTATTGGGACAAATTGCTGTCATTAATATAAAAAGGGAAAATGGGAAAAATCTGGTTGAACATTCACAGAGCTGTCAGCGGCCTCAGGCTAAGCAAAGCCAGACAGCGGCCCCAGGCGAAGAAGAGCCAGGCAGCGACCCCAGGCACCGTTAAAGCACCACTTCTCCTCCCACAGACAGACGAGGCAGACTTGCTGCAGTTTTTGCAGCAGCTGCTGTCTCCTTCCCAACCTCCTATTTCTTCCCACCTTTCCTCTTCTTCCTCCCATCTTTCCTCTCTCCAAAAAATTATAACAATAAAAAAAAACTGCAGTAAAAATCTTGGATTCCTCAAAATAGCCACTCTTTGCCTTAATAACAGCCTCACAAACACGAGGCATTCGGTTAACAAGTTTCAGCTGAAAATCACCCGACATGTCTTCCCAGCTCTTCTGCAGCAATTCCCTGAAATATAGGGCACTTGTGGGTAGCTTTGCTTTGATTCTTCTGTCCAGTTCATCCCATACAAGTTCTACGGGATTGAGGTCTGGAGACTGGGCAGGCCAGGTCATTAGATTGAGTTGTCCTTCACTTTCCTTCTTCACCAGATAGTTCTTGCACAACTTTGAGGTGTGTTTCGGGTCATTATCTTGCTGAAGAATGAAGGACTGCCCAACTAGCTGTAATCTTGATGGAATGGCATGCCTCTGAAGTATGCTATGATAGCCATGCTGGTTGAGCTTGCCATGGACTTGGTAAAGATCACCAACTCTGTCACCAGCCAAGCAACCCAGACCATGACACTGCCTCCTCCATGCTTGACAGTGGAACCACACATGCAGAACTCATGCGATTACCCTCTCTGCGTCTTACAAATACTCGACGGTTGGACGCAAATATTTCAAATGTTGACTCATCGGTCCATAAGACCGACTTCCACTCCTTAAACATCCAGTTTCTGTGTTTTTTGGCCCAGGCAAGTCTCTTCCTCTTATTCTGCACTCTTAACAATGGTTTCTTTGCAGCAATTCTTCCAGTTAGGCCAGCTTCACGCAATCTCCTCTGAACAGTTGATGTTGAAACATCTATACATCTAGTAGCATTTAGCTGAGCTTGTATTTCAGGGGCAGTTAATCGCCAGTTTCACAGACTTGTGACTCGAATGAACTTGTTCTCCGATTCTGAGGTCACTCTTGGCCTGCCTGACCTTGTTCGGTCCTCATGAGTGCCAGTTTCTTCAAATCGTTTGATGATCTTGGCCACAACAGTTACAGATACTTGCAAAGTTCTTGAGATTTGTCTTAAAGATTGACCTTTATTTCTTAAAGTAATTACAGGCTTTTTTCTTTGCTTAACTGAGAGTATTTTTCCATTTTCTGCTCCCTTACATTCAGGAATGACAAACTTGTGCCTATGCTACCTATATTTATAGTAATCATGGACCCTCATCTGTTAACAATAATTGGTGACAAAAGGTTAATTATGTAACATGCTAGTTAACTCAGAGAACATCTAAGAAAGGCCAGTATTCTAACACTGTGTTATACACATTTCATACTTTTAACTGACTTGTGCTTCAGACATTTTCATTTAAACAGCAGGGCTTTCCTACTGCCCTGCTACACCCCAATATGGAAGTTATATTAGGTTACAGGTCAACGTGAAAGATAATGTTAGATTTTCCAAAAGGAGTATAATAAACAGTTAAAACACAGAATCACAAAGACTGCTTCACAAATAGTCTATGTTTTATGAGCTGTTGAAGAAACGACCACAGTAGTTGATTTACAAAAATATACATGTTCCCCTTACAAGGGTGCTGAAAAATAACATTTGTTGATTGAATACAGATCACAAGCTAAAAATGATCGTCACCCATCATAGTTTCAGAAATAGTTGCCAGACCTTTTCTATAATTGAAGTGCAATCAACTGGAAAACTAAGGCTCTTTCTGAAACTGGCTCCTAACTGACAAAAACATGTTGTGATTCTTTCCCTATTGAAAAGGTACAACAAGCTGGAGGAAAATTCACTGTGGAATAAAACTCTGTTGGGCCTGAACCCAGCTCAGGTCCAGACAAGTTCATCTACAGTACACTCCGTCTGCATCTTTTCCCACCTAGTGGCTAGAACTGGGTAATGGACCGGGTGTGAGCCCAGGTATAAAGATTACAGTCCTGTCTGCAGGATCAGTACAATACACTCACAGCCTTTGTGTGCAACCTACAGATTTCCAATTGAAACTGATTTGATTAAATTCTGATGAAAATTAACAAGTCTGATTTCATCAGAGGCAGATGAAAATATAGCACTTAATTCCACTGCGGTCTAGGTGTCTACCAATCCTGTTTCATTCAAAACCCCAGGCATGATAAGATAAAGAAAAGCACTACTGCACCACCAAGTCCTGTAAAAACTTCTATTCCATAGTTATTGTCATGCAACATTTTAATGTGCAGGCTATTTTCCTTTGGTTTGTTTCGTGTAGTATATAATTGGACTTTCAAACCAGAAGATTTACAAGTAAAATACATTTTAAAACAAATTACCAATAATAAACTGTGGGTTGTCTGTGAATAAACATTTACTTTGTACAAGAAGGAGACAATAAATAAACTATACTGTAAATTTGAGCAAAATTGTTGGAAGAAAATAAAGCCACCTGGAGATCGTTAATCTTCAACAGAATGTGGATTAATTAAATCATGTATTTTTACATTTTTTTTTTATTAATACTCTCAAATAAATGCACTGTCTATGTTTTGCATTTCTTTAAGATATTTTTCAAGGTACATGACACCCTCAGCTTAATTATCAAGGGAGGGGGAAATCACATGTACAGAAAGTGACCTTGTGCTATCTGGTATTTTACTGCATCAGCAAATGGATAAGTCTGGATAAGTTCCAAGCCAGTTTGTCTCTTTCTTTTCCCATACACTACAGTATAATCTTTTACAACACATTCCCTTAGCATCAACAACAAGGCAGATGGTTAATAATGACAGTGACAAACCTACCAGATTGCAGTTTAGTGCTTATTAGACACATTTTTATTAAACAATTCAAAAAACAAAATGATTAACAAAATGAAGATGCACCCAGTGCAGGTATATCGGACACAGCTGCTGCCCTCAGTGCTCCCTACTACTATCCTGTTTGGACACCTGCCATGTGTCATTTCTCTGCAGTGGATTATTCTCACACAACAGCAGGACAAAGTGTCCGTATTACTACATAGCCACATGTGTGATGCCATCTGTCAAAGCGTGCTGTAGTTCCCAAGGAAAATGCTGCATTCTATCCATCTAACTCTAAACTCTTAACCACAAATTATGACGCAAAGCCTATAATAACCTATAAGTGCTCCTATTAAGCAACAAAATAGTCCCTTTATTTTATATTGTCTACATTTGAATTAGCTGTTTTATATCCTATAATGTGTGTTCTCTATCACTGTTCTGCTTCAATCTAAACTATTTCATCAAGAACCTTTCTCTTTTCAACCACTGAGCCTGCTTCTGAGAAAACTGAAAAAAAAAAACACCCTGGATGATTAAATGTAATGTCCTCTCTGTGAATGAGATGCTTGTATAAAGAGATTTTACATTCTTATCCAGAGCTGCAGAGGGCAGAGATGACATCCCCTTGTGGGCACTTTGAAAAACAGCTCTGAAATTCAGCTTTTTCAGAGCAGTCTTTTAATATTCCTTCCAACAGAGTTCACCAGTGAGCTAGCAAAATATGCATTCCTGTCGACCAGACTGTACGGCCTTAATTCCATAAATCTCATTATGGAGCCAAGAGTACTTTCAATAATGTATCACAGCTGCTATACATACTTCTCAGTGAAGGGAATTCTTAACTGAATATGAAGCATACTCCAACAGTAATTGTGTTCAAATCTCTTGTGCTGCATTGCTGCTACTGTTGTGGCTTGTTGATTTTGCTTTAGTTAGGGCACTACTCTGTCTACCAAAACATGAACAAACCTGTCCTGTTTTTATTCATTTTCTATCAATGCAGATCAACTGAGTGTTACTCATTTTACTCAAAAAAAGATGTTTCTGCATTTGTGACTTTTAAAACTGGTACCACTTTCAGCCACATAATCAAAACCACAGATTCAGGCCTACCAAATAACATGCAGCACAAAGCAGATCTTTGTATCAAGAATATGCTGCATTTGAACAGGAAATGTCTTGGCTGCCTGCCATTGATGTAATTCTAGATCTGACTGCCTTCACACAAGCCTCAAATTTGACTTTTTAAACAGAAACTGTGATATTCACACTTCAAATGCAGCATTTCTAGTTAGAAGGTGTTAGAAGGGGAATAGAATGGTGTTGAATGAAAACAAAAGGCTCTGTTTAGAATTTGAAATATTCCCTGATAGGGAACTATCACAAAGACGGCCGGAGTGAATGGCATGGCTCTGCATTTAATGAGTGAACAGAACAGACAGAAAATAAACGGTTGTAAGACAAACATAAACACAGGACATGGCACTGGTAGCCAAAATAAACAGACAAACAAAACGGACTATACAGACAAAACACGGTGAGCTTCTTTTACTTTACGTTATTATTAGTTTTATTCTCTTTACCTCCGTCTCCAATCTCGTTCTCCACTCACCGAACACACAACCCGGAGTATGTTAAAACATACTGCTTTTATGCAGCTGTACCGAGACTCAACTGCTAATCAATCATTCAATTGGAGTCGTGGTACAACTGCACGTGAATTAATAAAGTGCAATTTTTACTTGCATGTGAAGTGCTGTGCAATCCTCGTGCCTAATTACAAATATACATTTTAAACACTCGTGTTACACAGACCCATATATATCTCGTGTACCAATGACTATACACCAACATTCACACACCACATATAACACAAAATATACACAGGGCGGGCACTTTGCCACAGAAACACATTTATACTAGAAGTGCTTCAGATGCGTTTTCGTAGGGAGAAGCAAAGATCTCAGTGCATCATACCTTTAGACATATAGTACAGTTGTTCTGGTTTAAAAAAAATGACAGCAATGCAAGAACCACTGACCCCTCACACCTCAAGCAAGCATCTTAACCACTTTGCAAAACAGCCAGGCTCCTCTGCATATGTGGTTTTAGAGCTTTTATATGTGTACAGTGTAAGTGTTTTGGGGTGGGAGTTTCTGTTTTTTTTTTTTAATAAACCACAGAGATCTAGACATGAAACAGGTTAACAAATGAGAAAACACAGGTTACAAAAGCACTTGAATTTACTAGCTTTATAACATCTTTGGCTTCAGTATGGCATTATGTGCTATATACAAATCCAGCTCAAAGATCAAATATAAATAATGTTTAAGGGGAGATGACAGAATGAGTATCGAATTATAAAGTTAATACATTGGGCTATAGTAAGATTTCAAGACATTTTTTCATACTATGGAGTGGGCAGTTTGCCCACAGTGGAAAATACAGGCCTAGTCAAGTTACAAAATGAAAAAGAAACAGTTTTAGACAAATACCAGATGTGTTTATTTATATTTTTGAAATACATGAGTAATGTAATTTACAGTTTGTAAAAAAAAAAAAGATAATTGCCTCTACTGCTTATGACTTAAAGACAAACAGTATATATAGTGAAACAAATTAGTATTTATCTGCTTGATTATTGACACATAAACTGTACTATAGATTCTACAGTTTTTTTCTACCTATTCAGTTCTCATCATTGTGATATGTTTCAGACTTTAAAGTTTTCTTCTCTGAGATCCAGATGTGAGTATAAATAAAGATTGTAGTTCAAGATCAAGATCTCACATGCCCCTTACTAATCAAGTCATTTCATAATACCCTCTCAGTGCTTTAATACAACATTCGCCTTTGCTGCTGTCTACACCTGGAATAACTTGGCACCTAAATGATCTGTGTCCCTGCATTTAGACATGTTTGTAAAATATTTTTTGTTTAGTTGTGTTCATTGATTGTAAGTATACTTTGTTTCTATGCTTCTGCCATTATCTGCTGACAGGTTGTACTTGAGAACAATACGTTTCATCTCAATGTTCCTTCCTGTATTCATTATTTTCAATAAATAAATACATAAATACAATACCAAACCATACAAATTCAAATGTGGTGTTGACCTTTTAAACCTATCCACAGGTGTTAAAGCAACACAGGTGTTACATAACATTTACCACTGGTTACATGACATTATGTCAATTGAATCTGACAATAGTCTCATTGCTGTAGTCGCCAGAGGTCATTTTAGTTCAGAAAATGTATTCAAGGGCCTGAGCTGTTTCCTTTATATAAAGCTTAGAAGGGACACTACTCTCCTCCATACACGTCACTCTAATCATACCCAGTAACACTACTTGTCACTCTCCTCTCCAGTATCTCTTCTTAACTAACTGAGGAATCCAATTATAGAAAGCTGAAGTAAATAACAGTGTCAATGCTAGTCTCATCCTGACTGGCAAAACACATTCACTTGGAAACACTGCATGAAAATAAAAGTTTACAAATTTAGTACATCTGTAAACAATTTGTAAACCTTACGTTTGCAGGGGTTTACAGCGTCATGGTAAACCATTTTGTAAACTATGTTCACATTAAGTTTACACACACCTATGTGAGTAAACATTATGTTTCCAATATGAATGTAAACTACACACCAATAAACCTTAGTTTTACAAAAGGTTTGTAGGTGTATAGGAAACCGCTTGTAAAATTTAAGCTTGCATGTTTGCAAGAAACTTATGTAGAGTGAAACTGATTTGTACCTAGTATACACTACAACTTGAAACATTTGTTTTCCAAGTTTATCAAAATTGTAAACCATTTTAACCCTTAGGTTAAAAAAGGTATATTAAAATGTATATTTACATGGTTTACTCACAATCTTTCTGGTATAAAACAATATTGAAGGAATAATGCAGTGGCCATATAGTTTATATTGTTAGCTGATTTCCCCGATCTTTTTAATTGAGTTTTGTAAGGATACTTTAGGAGAAAGCGTCAGTGTATTTTTTATTATTATTTATTTATTTTTTATTGTCAGAGCTCTCCTGGGTTTTCGTTGCCCCACATACTCTGAAAACAAATATATAAAACTGATTACGCAGTGAAATCTTACTATCAATACCATTTTTGTGGGGTGGCATTTTGCAGTATTTCATTGTAATGATTTTTTTATTTTTTTTTTAATCACGATACCATAAAAAGGTGTTAATAATGATACGCCAAAAAAATGAACATTTACTTAATCAGGAAGTCAAGATGGCAGCAATACAAAAATACAATCACAGTGCAGTGTTAAATAATAAATAGTACCAACAGTAATATTACAAGGATCTTAGAATATTTAAAAGAGAATGTCGGAAAAAAAATCAGTATGTTTAAATTAGAATCAAGTGTAACTTCCGTGATTTACAATACATATACAAACTACTACAGAAAACCACACTTCTTAGGCTTACAGTGGTTATAATAAACTATAAAAGTAAATGAAAAAAAAAAAAAAAAGAATGTGACCTTTACTGGTATGACCAAAAGCATTGTTTTCAGTGTTGCCCTACAATACTGAACCACACTATGAAATAAAAATGTGTCCATGAGCATTACCAAATAAGATCACCATTTTACGATAGTCGATTAAAATGTAGAAACATGTTGACAGTAAAAATAACTTTCCAAATACTGAGGGTCTAATGTACTTTTTCATGAATGTCCACAAAAAGTACAATGTAAGTAATATCAAGATTCTTTTTTCTCATATTAATAAAAATAATAAACATACCTCAAGAGACAGGAGATGGCAGGTGCAAGCAGCAGTGTGCATATTTATTAATAATAAGCCAAATAAACAAACAATTTAAACAAAACTCTTGAACACTCACAAAAATAAAATAAAAATAACTCACCACACACAAACTGGAGACCCACACTTGCCAGGACTACTGTCCTAAATGGAGTCTCCAGACTCCTATCTCAATCACAGAGACTGAGACAAACATTATTTTTTCTTAGAACAACAATCACATGCAACACATTTTTTAACATTTTGAGAAGACAGTAGAATGAACAAATCCGTGCAACAAACACTTTGATTGGCATTAAAGAGAAAATGACCATAGGCATGCAACATACCACTCAGAGACATGCGTCAACACTTGCCTGTGATTCAGAGAATAAGAAATGAACGAACCACGGGCATAGTGAGATAGACCGCTCATAGACGTGCTTCAACACTTGCCTATGATATGAGGAAATGAACGAACCACAGACATAGTGCGACAGACCGCTCATAGATGTGCTTCAACACTTGCCTATTGTAGCGTTGTGGTCAAACAAAAGGCAAAGCGAGACAGTGGTATCAAGCACACGTGTTCTTTATTTTACTTTCGTTATTCTTTTTGTTCAGGGTGCATGCGTATACAAACAGCATAACTTTATTAACTGCTACGATATGAACAATGGCAACCCATCACATCTCCCCTCTTAAATAAAATTCTTAACTGGCTAACTAAGGGATGGGTAGACTGCCATAAACCCTTTTGGGAAGGTCCGGGATTATTTTGCCCACTAGATCCTTTCCCAATCTAGATATCTAAACGTTGGACTGGCTTAACAATACATCCAGATCTGGTGGTTATGAATCCTTCTGGAATTGGTCTTTGTGGATCCATAGTGTCTTTTTGGCTGTTACTTTCTTGTGCTGTTTCAGCTCTAGGTGGCGATTGGCTACTGTTATTTTGTATCTCTTCTGGTATTGCATGTTGTTCTTCGATGTTGGTGAATGTTTTTTCTCATTATCCACAAGATGAATGTGTCTCCTGTTTCTTCTCTGGGTGTCTCCCCGCTCTGTCTGGACAACGTATAAGCGCGGTGTTGCACATCTGCCTTGAACAATTCCAGTTGTGTTCCATTCTTTTTCACCATCAGTCTTCACTCAAACTCTATCCCCGATACTCAGCTATGGAAGTGGTCTTGTGGAATGTTTTCCATTGTAGTATTTTTTGTAACTCTGCTTTGCTTTTGCGTCATTCTGTCTTACTACATTTAGATCAGGCCATTTTGGGGTTAAATTTTGCTTCAATGTTGAAACTGTAGTGGAAATTTTTCTTCCCATCATCAGTCTTGCTGGGCTTTCCTGTTTTGGCTCTGTGGGTGTTGAACGATAGCTCAGTAACGCAAGGTAAGGGTCAGCTTGCTTCAGTATCTCTTTTGCTGTTTTGACTGCTCGTTCGGCCATGCCGTTGGATTGTGGAAAATATGGACTAGAAGTCATATGCTCAAAGTCATTCTGTGTTGCAAACTGTTTGAATTGCCAAGCAGTGAACTGCTGTCCATTATCAGTTACTATCTTCTCAGGTATTCCAAATCTTGCAAATACGCTCTTCAGCTTTGCGATCACTATTTCACTGTTAGTTTTCGGTAAGTGTAATATCTCTAACCATCGTGAAAAGTAGTCAGTAACAATAAGGACGTTTCTCCCTTTGTATTCACATAAGTCTGCAGCTAACTTCTGCCATGGAAGCTCGGGCAGCTGGGTTGTGATGAGAGGTTATTTGCACTGGCTAGGCTTGTGTTCATTGCAGTATTTACATGACAGGACATATTCTTTTACATCATTTGCAATCCCTGGCCACCAAACAGACTGTTTGTATCGTTCTCTACATTTGGTTAGGACTTGGTGACCTTGGTGTATCTTTTCTATCATATCTGCTCTCATGCTGCAGGGAATAACAATTTGACTGCCTCGTTTCAGAAATCCATTCAGTTCACTCAGTTTCTCAGTTCACCCTCTTTCTGCAAAGTATGCTTTTGCTGGTTTGGCTACATCTCTGAAGTACTCAGGCCATCCATTTAGTGTGTAGTTCAGCACACACTGTAGCTGTCTGTCACCCAGTGTTTCCTGTTTGATCACATCTTGCACAGATTTTCTCACTGGTCGATGTTCTTCGATGGCTTTGACATACGCTTGTATTTCTGCTTCTAGTTCTGCCGGTTTTGTGTTTTTCCTTGGGTGCTTCCCTGGCACATATTCAGCAGCTGGATTGAACTTCATCATTCTGATCAGTAAGCGCTGACATCGGATTGGTGCTCTGTCCAGATCCTTGCTGTTTATTAGTGTCACTAATGGCTTTTGATCTGTTATAAGTCTATAGGTCTCCAGTCCACATAGATACTGGTAGAATCGTTCTGAAGCCCACACACTAGCCAGGCACTTCTTCTCTGTTTGTGTGTATTGCTTCTCTGCATCCGTAAGGTACAGGAACAGAAAGCTACTGGTTTCAGTTCCTTACCATGTTGCTGGAGAAGGATGCCACCTATGCCATAGCTACTGGCATCAGCACTTACTACTATTGGTTTGTTCGGATTAAAGAACTCCAGAACAGGTGCAGAAGTTATCATGGTTTTAACTCTGCTGAAAGCTTTGTCTTGAGGTGGACCCCATAACCATGCAGTATCGGACCTGAGCAGCTCATTTAAAGGGTGCAAGAAGTTGGAGAGGTTTGGTAAGTATCAGCCTATGTAGTTTATCATTCCTAGAAGTCTCCGTAGTTCTATCACATTTCGTGGTGGCTCTAAACTTGTAATGGCTGCAACCCTCTCTGGACTCGGTGTGATGCCTTCTTTGCTGATCAATTGTCCCAAAAACTCTAGCTTACGTTGGCGCAGTTTACACTTTTCTTTGTTGAGTTTCAGCCCTGAAGCTCGAATGGTTTCCATGGCTTTATGCAGTCTCATGTCATGCTCTTGTGTTGTGCTTCCAAACACAAGGATGTCATCCATGTAGACGACTGTGCCTTCCTCGTCATGTAGCAGCTCAGACATTTTGTGTTGAAATATCTCAGGCGCTGAGGTGATGCCAAATGGTAGCCTTCTAAAGCAGTATCTGCCTAATGGTGTGATGAAAGTGGTTAGTTTTGCACTCTCTCCTTCCAGTGGAATTTGCCAAAATCCACTTGCTGCATCTAAACATGAAAATACAGTACTTCCTGCTAGCTTTGGCAATATATCATCCAGAGTTGGCAAAATGTATTTTTCTCTTTTAACATTTGCATTCAGTTTTTTCAGGTCCACACAAATTCTTATTTTTCCATTTTTCTTTACTACAGGTACCACAGGCTCGCACCATTCAGTTGGTTCAATCACTTTTTCTATGATCCCCTTCAGTTCCATTCTTCGCAGCTCTGCTTCAACCTTTGGCAGTAAGGGAATTGGGTGTAGTGATGCTGTAGGTTTGTGCATTTTCTTTCAGCACAATTTTGACTGGTCCACCTTCTAGTATTCCCTTGTCACCATAAACACCAACTTCTTCAATGCGATGTATCAGCCTCAATTTTACCCCAACAGCTCTGCTGAGTAAGTTATCTCCTTCAGATTTCACAACTATGACTCTGAAAAAGAAATCTCGCCATTTGCTTTGACATTTTATCTTCGTTTTTGCAATAAACTGTCCTCTAGTGGTCACGGCTCCTCCTGGGCTATGCAAAGCATTCTTCACATTCTTTAACTATGGCTTTTCAGCTAGCTTATTGTAAGTGACTTCAGTTATGATTGATGTATCTGCTCCTGAATCTATCTTGAAGATCACAGGTGTTCCAGCAATGTTCAGAGTAGTGTGCCACGGAGGCGCATCGTCATTGATAACTGTGTCTACGTTCTAATTGTTGTCTGTAACTGAGCCCAGAAACAATGAGTCTGCATCTTCTGTCTGCGTAGTAACCTCATAAACTAATTTAGTATGGCAGACTGTTGCAAAGTGTCCATGTTTGTGACATTTATTGCATTTCTTGGCAAATGTCTGTGCCTGCATGCTTGCGGCCACATCTCCCACACTTTTTATTTTCTCCCATTGGTTTTGCATGGTGAGTATTGTACTGACGCATGTTTCTCAGCTTATGCGATTTTTCTTTACACATGAATGCCTTCAGAGCTTCCACTCGCTCAATGTCCGTTTCGGTATTCTGCTTTTTAACAAGCTCAGAATGTCTTGCCATTTCTGTTGCTACACAGAGGGTAAGGTCGCTTTTCATCTGTAACTTTTGTGACAGCTCCTTGTCTGTAATGCCAATCACTAGCCTGTCTCTTATTTGCTCCTCTTTCTGTGCTCCGAAGTCACAGTCTTCAGCGAGCTCATACAGCAGTCTAATATAGGCCACTAAAGATTCTCCAGAGTTTTGTGTTCTTTGATGGAACCTCACTCTCTCGTATATAATATTACGCTTCGGTATGAAGTGCTCATCATATTTCTGCAGTACAACATTATATTTATTTTCATCTCCGTTGTTTTCAAATACAAACAACTTGTAAATATGCTCGGCGTCCGCCCCAATAGCATATATTAGTGAAATGACCTGAACGTCTTCTGACTCGGTAACGGGCTTTGTGGCTGTCCGGTACCTAGAAAAGCGTTGCTTCCAGTCGGGCCAGTCAGATGGTCTGAAAAAGTCCAGCAGCTCTGGTGCACGAAACTTTGCCATGGCAGTGTTCCGTCACACTATTTATTTATTTATATTATTATTTTATTATTTTTATTTTAGTTCTTCTGACACCATGTAGCGTTGTGGTCAAAAGGCAGAGTGAGACAGTGGTATCAAGCACACGTGTTCTTTATTTTACTTTTGTTATTCTTTTTGTTCAGGGCGCATGCATATACAAACAACATAACTTTATTAACACCTATGATTCAGAGAATAAGAGGAAATGAATGAACCACGGACATAGTGCGACAGACCGCTCAGAAACACATGCCTATGATTAACAGAAGACACAAGATGGGTTTATAGACTTCGGAGATTTATAATTACAATGATTTAAAAAATATGCAACTCAACACAACTTTCATAACACTTCTAAATTGTGTCAAACTGAAGTGTGAAGAACAGTAACAATCAAATTAAGTCTGTGCGTCTATTTTGTTCACACAGGTCTTCAAATCCAGGGCATCCAAATAGTTTGGTTACTCCATAAATACCTGAAGGTAAGAAAGTGTCAATCCAAGAATTCCTCCTGGTTCAGCAAACACAGTCAGCAAATCTTTAAAAAAATAATATATCAGAAATTAAAAAAAAAAAACACACCACGAAACTCACGAAAAAGACATAACCACGTAACAAACCTCAGCACTTTGTCATGAACTGTTGCTGGGCTTGAGTATAGTTGTTCTGATACATAATCTAAATCCAGAGAAATTCCTTCTTCAATATTTACAGCCATCTGTCTTTCCGCAGTTGCTTCCCACAGTTCTTCATTTTCGTTGTCAGAATGGTTCTCAATTTTAAATTCAGATACAGGAAAGAATGACAAAACATCTTCATCAGATACATTTTTGGGCACTTCTTGGGTACTGTATATATATTAACCTTAGTATTGTACATATCAGGCAACCAGTTCATTAGGTTCAGACAAAACAAAGGCAGGTAGAGTGAGCAGGTAAAAAGTAAGGTGCCAGTTTCTAAAACAATGTTTTATGTAACTAGATTCCGTTTCTTATACAAACCCATTTTTTTTCTTTTCCTGCAGCACACAATGTACTATTTTTTTTATTTTTTTTATTTTTTATCTAGTACTTCAGTTTTTATCTGCAAAAAAACAATCTTGTTTATTTGAACTTAATTTTTATTCACAAACAGGTGTTAATGTATATAATGTGGTTGTAGTGGTATTATATTTCTGTGCTGTTTTTTATAGATATACTTCTCAACATGTCATTATCTTTTTAGGCAACCTAAGAAGACAATGACAGAAAATGAAGTTCTTTCTGCCTTGCTTTTAAACAGGTCTGTTTTTCAAAATAAACTTGAAATATATATATATATATATATATATATATATATATATATATATATATATATATATATATATAATATATATATAAACAAACAAATGTATGCATTAAGGGCTTAAATAACAGGAAATTGTGAATGTATGGAAGAAACTGCCAGTTATATTGTGGAAGATGATTTACAGTGATCTTTCAGTGAACGGCTTGATGAGGTTTTCTCTTGTGTAATTTTTTTTATATGTTGTTAGGCAAAAAAATAATAATAATATGGAGTCCAGTAAAAGGCAGACGTGGTACCCCTACTGTTCAGGAGTCTGGCCTTGATGTTTCTGCTGATGCTGCAATTAATAATTGTCCAAGCATGGCTCAGAACCATTTATCCTACTGGTTACAGTGAAGAAGATGAGTTTGGATTAGGCCTACCTGTTGACTGTTCAACACCACTGAAACCCTCATGGGCCAGTGAGCATACAGCTAGAGAATTCAGCACTTCAGTTGCGTATAGGTAGGGATTGGCATATATATTTGTGGTCACATGAAAAAGAGTAGCATGTTATTTATCTGACTGAAGACTATATTTCAATTTTAAACAGAGCACCACTGAATGAGTTATTGTGTCTTTTCTATAATTTTACATTGTTAATAGTTAGAACTAAACAGTACTTTTTAATACTTTCTTTGTTCTTATATAGGCATTGCATGTTATTTATAATTTTGTCTACAGCTGGATTTTAAAATCCAAAGTTTTCACTGTGTCCTTTGCTGTCCATTTTAACAAGTGTTAATGAGATGTTTTCTGTTGCATACAGGCCTGCCTACACTCAGGCATCACCTCCTATACCTGCTCACTCAGTTGTTTCCAGTCAGCCAGAACAGGAAAACAGGTAAAAAGAGACTGTTTTGTGTAAATTAACTAAAACAATTCCATTTGTCAGGATTACAATTTCCAAGCTGATTTTTAAATTCTCTTAATTATATGTGATCAGATAGTTTAAAATGTTTTTGAAGGTTATTCCATGACCAAGGAGCAAAATAAAAGCCTTTTTTCCAAGCTCAGTATGTATTTTTGGAGTTGAAAAATGGAATATTGACTGAGCTCTAAGTTGGTAAATATTAGTACTCTCTTTGCAGTATTGCTTACAAGCAGGCTTGAAACAGAATGACTGGTGGTAGGGCATTTATTGGCCCTTTTACCCCACTTAGATCCCATGTCTAAATGTCAAGGTAAAACCAAATAAAACATTGTCCTTTTACTATTAAAAAAGTAATAGGAAATAGTATTGACTTTTCTGATCAGTGATTATTCTTAAAGGGTAGTGTATTTGTTTGTCTTATTAAAATGCTGAATGTGATATGGTAACCTTTTTACTGTAGTAATAAACACAGTATCCATGTGGGAAAATGATAAAACTGCTGTGTTTCATAATAAATATTGCTTGATCTTTAATTCATATTGTAGATCATTTTCTTCAGCTTCTGAAGACTCCCTCAGCATCTACAACAGCTTCCACGAGGTGAATTACCATGTTTAGTTTTCTTAATTTAAAGAAATATTTATGTTTTAATAATGTGAATATTGTTCTTAGTAACCTATTGTTCCAGGGCTAAACGGTGCTTAAGGAGGTGAATGAGAAGGTAGCCGATTATCTTAAATAAACAAGCAGCACCTGTTATCCAATGAACCATGCCTCAGATAATCCAACCTTTGTCAAAGAACTATCTAAGCATACTAAAATAACCTTTACTGCTCAAGAATGGATTCATCGTGTTTTTGCTGAATTTAATGTGGTTTTAGAGGCAGGCGTCCTGTTTTGTCAGAGCATCACAGGTTTAGAAAACAAACAAAGCTCAAGTTCAATGAAAGTGAAGTGTGCATTAACTGGGGAACACAGCTGCACAAAACACTGTAGCACTAACCTATGATCTTATATTTTCTATGTGTTTGTATGCAAATTGATTTGTTTGAACATGATCACCAACAAAACTGTATTTTGCCACCAATTAAGTGTTTAGTCTGTACTTCTCGTGTGTGTTTTATAGCACTTTTTTAACATTGCATCACCTTTAATGGTACAGGTTAAGTAGAACAGTTTTTTATCACAGGGTGCTGTAGTTTGGAATTCTGTTTTACTGTTAACTTATAATTAATATGACGAGTTTAGTAAATGTTTTTAACAATATTGTTTGCATCATTTGGACAGCAATGATTTATTGCAGCAGCCTTGCACAGATCTAGACTTGGATTCAGAAAGTCAGGAGGCCACGAAGGCTGTGATGGGTTATATATTAAAGTCAGAAAGATCTTATTGACACTCAGGTATTAGACTTTATTAAATTCATAATGAAGGAACAGTAAGAGTGCATTCTCAAAAGAAGTTTTATAGAAACTAAAATTTTAAAGCAAATGATAAACTCTGAATTTTTATTGAATATTTCAGTTTGGCAGACTGGAGAATCTGGGATAATGACAGTGTACTGTGCATCCTGTAGTGCAGGGATTCTCACCTTTCTGGCACAGGCAACCCCTTTTAAAAAATATTGGTAGCAATAGCGTTAAACCGACATAAAACCAAACGCGCAATTCATGCTATTCATTTTAATGTCAATAATATTAATATATTAAAAGCAGTACTGGAGGGCAAAAGATTGATTGCAAAACTATTTAGTTAAATTGTTTTTTTTAATGTCTTTATATACAAAATATATAGTGACATTTGTATAACCATTCATGCATATTTCATTTAAATATTAATATGTACTGTAGATATATTTAACAAATGTAGTGCATAAGAGGAACCATGCACTCATAAACTGTATCTTGTACTTTATAGAACTTGGTTCAAAGAGCATACAGATATTTGACAGGAAAAGATAATCTGCTTACCTGGAACACAAATGAGGAGTAAGTTTTCTATTATTTCTGAGTAAAGTGGAGCACATGATTTTGTTTTCAAAGGATACATTGCACAGATGGCTTTTTTTGATACACTGCTGTGCTACTTGAACTACTTGAAGGTCCAACAGAATAAGTTGTCATCCATGGTCACACATGTTCTATAATTTTATGTTGACCAATGTGTAATGTTTATGCATGATTGACTGCAATGCAATAGAAGCTTTATTTGCATTTTAGATCAATCCTAGGGAAATTACCATATTTAAATGTCACAGGGAATTAAAATTAAACAAAATGTATTTATAATAAATTGATACAATTTAATACTAAAATAATATATCTAGTGTATTTATATTTCATTAACATGTTTCTGTTAGTATGCTGCATGTGATGACTGTAAATATGCAAATATATAACAGTCTGCTTCACAAGTCCGACATACATTTTTCTGAAGCTTTTAGATTACACACAATCTTGACAGTTATCCTTGTGTATGCTTATTTTTTTTTTCTTTTTCTGCAGCATCCTAGGTTAAAAAAATTCATACCTAACAAAAAATAAAGGAATATGTCAAAGGGGGGAACCCAGAAGCCTCAGGTGATGAAGTAGCAGGTGAGTTAAAATGTGTAAATGCTCTTGAAGCAAAAACTGATAATACAAGTAACTAGAGTAATTATTTAGTTGGTATCTTCATAGATTAGTTAATACCAGTAAGCTGTCTAGCTGAATAGCTGCACTGTGTTCCATGTTTTAATATACACCAGCAAGCACCAGTGTTTTTAAGAGACGAAGCACATGGGGGATCAGACCATGTCATTGCCCTCTTATTGACCAGTGATAGCCTTTGATGCAAATGCAACATCTCATCTTCCATTATGGGCAGAGATAATTTGGTAGCAACTGGTTGTGAATGGAGGAGAATAAAAAATAGAGAATACATCAAATGAGAGAAATTCATATTTTTATTTATTTTTATTTAGTGGCCATGAAGACCTACTGGTGCAATCTACGAAGGAAAGACAATGAAAAAAATATAAAACAACAAAAAGAACAAAAATAGTATCGTAATAGTTAATAGTTAAAACAAACACTCTTTATGTGCCTTATATTGTATATTGTATTGTAGCTACAGCGGACTGGACACAAGTATGGTTGCTCAGAATAAAAAAAAAAGTAATATTGGTTGAGGTGGTTGTATATGAGCAACATTGCAAAACATCTAATATATATGTAAATCATCTTCCACAATATAACTAGTAGTTTCTTCCATACATTCACAATTTCCTGTTATTTAAGCCCTTAACGCATACATTTGCATGTTTGGTCATAATATATATATATATATATATATATATATATATATATATATATATATATATATATATATATATATATATATATATAGACAGATTATATATATTTCTTTCAAGTTTATTTTGAAAAACAGACCTGTTTAAAAGCAAGGCAGAAAGAACTTCATTTTCTGTCATTGTCTTCTTCGGTTGCCTAAAAAGATAATGACATGTTGAGAAGTATATCTATAAAAAACAGCACGGAAATATAATACCATTACAA
Organism: Polyodon spathula; assembly: GCF_017654505.1. Classification (NCBI taxonomy): domain Eukaryota; kingdom Metazoa; phylum Chordata; class Actinopteri; order Acipenseriformes; family Polyodontidae; genus Polyodon; species Polyodon spathula. The sequence continues at coordinate 20,311,093 of NC_054542.1, read as the reverse complement.
CCACATTATATACATTAACACCTGTTTGTGAATAAAAATTAAGTTCAAATAAACAAGATTGTTTTTTTTGCAGATAAAAACTGAAGTACGAAATAAAAAAGAAAAAAAATAGTACATTGTGTGCTGCAGGAAAAAGAAAAAAAAGGGGTTTGTGTAAGAAATGGAATCTAGTTACATAAAACATTGGGGAGGGGTGTTTTCATTTGTTTTTGTTTTATAAACAGGCACGTTACTTTTTACCTACTCGCGCTACCTGCCTTTACTTTGTCTGAACCTAATGAACTAGTTGCCTGATGATGACTTAAACTAGAAGGGTTCCTAAGGTTATATTATATGAATTGATATAACGGAATCATATATTATTATGATTCCCATATTATATATATTAATATATTATATATATATTATATATATATCATAATTATATATATATAGTAATTAAAGCAATTCATTTGTATCGGTCAAATTAATATGTATTTTTTCACTCTCGAAGTTGTGCTATTTTTTATGTCCAGCCAGGTCAAATACAGGCCTCTCTTCGTCCAAAGCCTCATTCCTCAGTTTTTCCACGAGAGCCTTGAGGAAGTAGGAGAAAAAATACACCTTTAGTCGCACTATGTTTCTTAGAACACTGCCTTCTCTTCTATTAGGGGAAATTACCTTCCAGGTTTTTTGATGCTCCACCCTAGTTGTTAAGATTTCCCATTTTTATAGCTTGCTTTACTCAGGAGCACACAAAATTTCCCCTTTTAAAGGGGAAAAAAGTGTGATGCTGCATTTCGCATTCTGAAAAAAAAAAGGAAAATCCAAACTTCCTCGCAAAAGAGGAACATATTCAAATTACAGAAGACCAGATTTGCCTGCTGAGTTTTCATGGTTGATTAATATAGATGTAATTTAAAGAAAGACACAATTTAAAGTTATAAAAAATTTGGGAAGGGGTATTTATTGACTCGCATTTAGTGAATGTTTTTTAAATTTTCTTTTTTTTTTTTTTTTTTTTGTTACCTTATTCCTAAGATCAAGATCCTGAGAAGTTATCTTGTGATCTCGACATAACAAATACTTTTTTTTAATGTCCTCAATGAGCCACTGTAAAAAATAAATAAATAAAAGGTCTACTGGAAAACTAAATGTTACATGCTGTTCTCTATTGTATCCATCCATTCTTGCATATTAATAAAAAAAGCATGCTTAAAAAAAGCTTGTTTGGTATTAATTTAAATTGCCAGTTTTAGCTAACTTTATAAAATGTATTGTATTCTTGCATGACTGCTTTTCTTTTTTTGCAAACTAGTGTAAATACTTCAGGTTTAATGATATTCCATTAAATAAAGAACATTAGCAAGACCTTGCTATATAGAATACAAAAATGGGGGGTTACAGTTTGGCAAATTTAATGTCTGGATATGTGCACAGCTGTTTAGAGGTAATGCAAAAAAAACATGTTAAAATTGTATGTGTAAACCATTGACAAAGATAGGTTTACAATCTTTTACACTTAATGTCCAAAAGGACATAATGTGGGAATAAGTTTGTATCGCTTTGTAAACCTGATGAAAAATTGTTTACAATTTATGCAAACCGTTCTAAACAATAGTTTGTAAACCATTATTTTACTAATCTGCAAACAGGTACAAATGAACTATAAGACCTCCATGGTTCTTGGTCTAGCAAACCATTTGTAAAAATAAGGTTTACAATAGGTTTGCAACATGTGCAAACTTTAAGTTTGTACAGTTTTACAATAGGTTTACACAATTTGTAAACCTTTTTTTTTTTTTTTTTTTTTTTTGTGCAGTGAAACTAAAAAGCCTCACACAGTCTTACGGTTATTAAAGTATTGTGACCTCACAAGCCATAACGGAACATTTAAAACGTTTTAAACAGTAAGCACTGAACTTACCCTGACAGTGATGAAGCCATACTGTGACCTACATGCAGTTAAAAGTAAACTTACACTCGTTTTTCCAGTGTGACTGAAACGTGAGCTGCTAGCACAGTTCATGTCCTCTCTGACTGGAGTGCACATATAAAGGGGGAGAGGGAGGGAGGCACCATGCAGCTTGCAGGCCTCATTTGCAGCTCACACACAAACACACGGATACACTCCAAGATGCCTTGTTACAGCATCTTTCTAAATGTGAATATTTTAATTCTCACAGTTCAAGTGGCTAGCCTTCCATTTTTTTGAATCTGTTTCCACACTGGGGGTCTTGTCTTTGCTGTGGTGTAGGGCACTCAAGGGGTGGGGAGAAGGTGAAAGGGGGATGCCCGGCAAAGCATTGAAATCAAATGACAGAATCCAGCCGTGCCTGACCAGCCTACTGCCACTTAGTAAAGCACAGAGATTGAATGGGTTTACAGTTATCCAGAGCATGTATCCCATATTGTTCGGCCATCAGTGAAAGAAAAGAAAAAAACTACTGATTCAGAACCCAAGCAGTTAAGTCAGGGAAACTGAAGTGAAAAAATGGAAATGCTGAGTCAGGATTTTCTGTATTCTGTCTCAAGGTTCATTTAACTTTATTAGGTTTACACACTTAAATAGAAAACAAAGCAGCTAATGTTATAAAAGTGTTAAGAATAATTGTGATATATATATTCAGATATATTACTGTAAGGGCTCAATATAGAAGCAAAAGGAATATTACCTTCAAGTGACCTCCAAAAATAAGTTATAACGGAACTATCATAGGTATATTTGCAGAAATGTACTTTTGCCTCATTCTTATTTTTTCCATGTGTATCAAACCCTACGTAAGCCCACTTGCTCATTTTAAGGTAATTGTTTTGTAATTTTGTACTGTATTACGCATGCATATTGATCATATTTCAATGACCAGCTGTGACATCATAATAGCAGCTCTGACAAGCATTTAATTCAGAGCTCTCCACAGCAAAGGCTGTGTTTAATCTGTAAAACAAAAATACATTACCTAATTAAATCCTCATCATAGGTAAATTATTTATTACATGTGTGATAAACAGAAAACACAACTGTTCTTTGTGGGTAACTGGAAAAGTGGGTTATAGTGTAGAGGTGATGAAGTGCTCCAAAGTACGACAAACACAGTTCTGATGATATGATGGGTTTTTATTTATAATCCAGTGGTCAAAACTGACCAACAGAAACTATAAAGAAGTGCAGGCAGTACGCAATTACGAGTACTGCTGTTTATCAATAATGCATGGGGCAGTCCCAAATGATAATACACAAATTCACAAATAGACACACACAGACAAAACATACACCAGTCCTCAACGAGTGCAGTAGTGCTCGTGGTGAATATACAAACGTTGTGCTTTAATGCAGTGATGTTCGGGTAGGTGCTGGCCTCTGGCGACAGCTCCGGAATGTGTTTAGCTAACAATCAAACAGTTAGAAATAAATAACAAACAAAAAAAACACTCACGATACAACAATACGGGTCCTTCCGGTCTCAATACTCATTAACCAAAACGAAGGAAAAGATTACGTCGCTTCAACCCCTACTTATACCGTCACTCATGAACCCTTGGTAAACGAGTGCTTCCGCTTCTCCAATCCGTGGCTGCCACATAATTTCTCTTCCGGGTCGATGAGTAAATGACGGACTTCCTTTTAACCCTAGGAACGAAGTGTCAGGCCAAACAATCCAAGGTACTCTGTTCCCGTTTCTTAGCGCCCTCACAGGTCAGGAGGGAGATTTACCACCAAGAATCATTGTCTTTCTGTCACAGTAACTCAAAAGTACAGTACTCAAAAAGTATTCAAAAGTATGGTATTCTGTACTGCAATACCACACTCCCTTCTTTATTGTAACGATACACTGTATGCCAGCAATGGTGTTTTCAATACCAGTTTTTCGTATGGGGAGTCACACCATATTTTGTTGTCACAGGTTACATTCTAACTCATCAATCATGTGGATATATCTAATGACCTCCGTCTTTGTACTGAATTGTACTGTATTGATTGGCATATTGAAATAGTTTTAATTCATTTTGTTTCTTGGTTAGTAACACTTTTATTTATTATTTTTGCTGTGGTTCCTAAAATAATATTTTACATTCCTATCCATAGTTGCAGGGGACATAGATGACATCCCATTGTGGGCACATTGAAAAACACTAATTAAAAAATCCAGTTTGTCACTGTGATAGAGATCAAATGATTCTTGCTGTTAGATCTCTGTGAGGGTACTGTATAAAGGGAACAGAGTACCCTGGACTAAATGGCATGATAATTAATTTCTTGGGTTTGGTGGAAGTCGGCCATCTAGAAAAGGGGTGGTACCCAAACTCAATGACCTGGATGAGAAACGATGTGGTTTCCACAGATTGGAGGAGCGGATGTGCTTGTTAACCTAATGGTCATGGGGGAGGGTATATAAGGGGTTTAGTGTAAGTAATCTGTTCCTTGGCAAATGGTTAGAAACAAACTACAAGAAGCCTGTGTTATTTGCTGTGATACAAGAACGTGAGTGTTGTGTTTGTCTGTCTGTCGTAGTAAAAACTGTTTGTTTATTATTATAGGCTACCAACACGATCCGGAGCTGTCGCTATTCAGCCAGCAGTATCACTCCAACATTATTATTTACAGTTGTTTGCCGTAAGGCTCTGGACATTGCTCATTCAATAAACACCCTTGCACCTATAAATCGTTGTTTGTCTGTTCATTCTACTCTGCTGCATTGCCTTCACCTGTAGTCACTTACCACTTGTCCATGATCACATATTGGTCACCGATATGGAGCTAGCTATTTACAAACACCAGATGAGAAAGCAGATGTATTATTATCTAGCAGTAGTAGTATTCTGTTTTATTATTATTATTCTCAACCTGAACTGGGATATGACTCACTAAGACCAAATGTTTTACTTTTGAGTGCCATAGCCCAGGCTGGCTACCGGCAGGAATTAGAAGCTGCAGTTTTAAGCACGTTTGTACACATTTATTTAAAAAATAAACACAAAACACAGGAACAAATAAACACGGAACAAGGGCCAAAACAAATGTTCCAAGAGAACAATACAGGTTGGGCATTTGCTATAACGTTTTCAGAACAATACAAAAATCACAGCACACTCACCTCCAAATTCTGGTTCCTTTTATACATGTGGCCATTCGCACACACACACACACTATTTACAGCAGCAGGGCTTTTGCCCTGCCACACCCACAAAGAACCATTGTGTTTTATGTTTATCACACATGTAATAAACAATTTACCTTTGATGAAAGATTTATTTAAGTAATGTATTTTTTTTTTATGGGTAAACATGACCTTTGCTGTGGGGAGCTCTAAATGCAGTGCTTGTCAAAGACACTATTGTGATGTCACAACTGGCCAATGAAATATGAAAAATAAATATGAGGTGTAATATAATACAAACTTATAAAACAATTCCCTTAAAATGAGCAAGTGGGCCTCTATAGGATTTGATACACATGGAGAAAATAAGAATGTGACTCAAATCATTTTCTGAAAATATACCCTGTTCCATTATACCTTATTTGTGTCAATCACCTGAAGGCAATATTCTTTTTACTTTTTTCTATAGACCTTATAGATAAGGTATTTTCTTTTTTCTTTTAAATTCTCTAATTGTTTTGTACGCAGTGTATCATATATTGTACCAAACACAATTTTGTAAAAAAAGCTCCTGGTTATGTCATATCCCCTAACCAATTTGAACAAAAAGGCATTTGTATAACTTTGATCACATTAGCATCAATGTATGCACACTATTTCATATGGTCCTACCAAGAATATAGAAAAAGTTATTTATAGGAACTACAGTATAACCATCAGTAGTATTGCATCTCAGAAGAAATGTTCAAGCATTTTCATCAAACTGATCCCCAAGATATGGCCTTAGTTCAGCCAGGTGTCGCTATGGTAAAATGTAACTCTCTGTGACACAGATAAAAAGTTCCCTTTATTACCTCACTCAATCAGAATCCAGAACAATACAGATCCTTGCTGTAGCCTTGCAGGTCACCAAGATTCTGATACCCTCAAGAACTAGCGATAAAAGATGAACATAACAAGTTTAAAAAGAATTGGATGAGACTCAAAATCTAGGCATTATAGGGGTACATGTAAGTATAGGTACAGTGCAAATAATTGCAGATTTAAAATTCAAGGCAATTATTTTGCACTGCACTTCTGTGACAGTGTCACGGGGTCCCCGTCACGGTCACAGCGGTGATCCATGTCCCCGTGGTTAAATAAAGAAAACCATCTGAAGTCAAACTTTAGTTTTTAAATAACAAGGGCTCAGTTTATTTTGAAAAGGAAATAATATCCACGTTCCAATGCAGCAAACCATTTTGCAAATAGATTTAAAGTGAATAAATAAATAAAAATAACAAAACAAAACAATATAAATCAAGAGATAAAACAAAATGACTAACTTTCGAAATAAAATAAATGTGTATAGATTGTACTATCCTTCCCTCTAGCCCTAGCTTTGGGATATCACAGCAACGGTCTGAGCTATTGGGTGAAACTGACCCCTGGTGGAAATCAGCCCTCTTTATACCTGCTTAGCCCAGCCCACTTTTACAGGTGCACCTCATTCACTTTAATGAGCTTGTTACCTTAAAGGTAAAAGCACCCTAAAGCCTAACAGGAAGGCAATACACAGAAAATAATAGCAAACAACAATTAAGAAACGAATTCAGTTAACTGAATATAAAAACAACCATGAAATAGTTACTGGCTTAAACTATACACAAGACCGGCTGCCATTCAGTGCCTCTATATAAAAATATAAAGCCGGCAAGCATTGTAGCGTTCTTCCCAAGGGTGTGTTTTCATGATGCAGCATACACAAAGACATACAATGATCAACAACACAGAATGAACGAGAAGAAGAACGAGCGCTTGGGAAAAGTTTTACAAAAACAAATGTGTTTTATTTATCTGTGCCTTGTGGGACAACAGCCAGTGATGATGAGGACGGTGATAGACGTGTTACTGCAATATAGATAAGTCTACTGGGGAAGCCAACAGCTAGTGATGAGGAACTGTGATAGATGTGTGTCAGATGGTAAGACTGTGGGTGGTGACAGGTTCAGGAAGCAGTACAAAAAAGGTAGGTGTGGGCAAAAACAGCAGTGCTGTTCGAGTTAAACGAGGCAGTCTTCCCAAGTTAAACGAGGCAGTCTTCCCAGCGACAGCGAGTGGAAGCGACAGCGAGTGGGAGAAGTACAGGCGTGGAAAAGTACAGAGCAGTTTCGAAGCAGAAAGGAGAAATTGCATCTTGAATTGCTTTAATCAGAAAACAGAGGACATTGGGGAAACACAGCAGCAGCTCAAAGTCAAACAGCCGCGTGTGTTTTTCTGATAACAAACAAGCTGAAACTCGGAGCAGCTGATTCAAATTCAGCGCCGTTCTGAGACACGGGCGAGGGGAGGAGCCAACAGCACAGCAGAACAACGCAGTTAAACGAGGCAGTCTTCCCAGCGACAGCGAGTGGAAGCGACAGCGAGTGGGAGAAGTACAGGCGTGGAAAAGTACAGAGCAGTTTCGAAGCAGGTTGAAAGCAGGTTGACAGCTGCAGAAGAAACTAAACTTAAAAAAAAAAACCTCAACATGGTCTTCAAGCCAGTAATCTGTGACACCTGCTTGATGTGGGAAATCCGAGAAAACCCAGCGGAGCTAAACCAAGTGTGCGTAAAGTGCCGCGCGATCCAGGATTTGCATAAACTAGTAAGTATGCTAGAAATGGAGCTGGAAGAAGTGAGACAGCAACAGGATGTTGAGGAACTGGCACACCCACAATTCATGGAAGTCTGTATCACCCCTAACAGACTGAAAGCCACCAGGGAGATAGAAGGTCAGAACAGCTGGGTTCAGGTAGGCAGAAGCAGGGAAAAAAAGAAACTTCGTCAAACACAACCACCAGAAATCAAAACAACCAACAGATTTGAGTCACTTCAGAATTTTGATGAGCAGAACCAACAACAAGAGAATGAAAGGAACAACATCCAGGACCCTATTGACAGTGGTGACCAGACAGCAAAAAGAAGGGAGGTCATGATTGTTGGGGACTCCATATTGAGAAACACAGCAAGTTCAATTCGCAGTTTGGACCCCCTTACTACAACAGTGTGCTGCCTTCCGGGAGCCTCGGTCAAGCACATCACTGAGAACGTGGACAGGCTCCTAGAACGAACAGGAGACGACCCGGTAGTAGTCGTCCACATCGGTACAAACAACATTGGAAGAGACAGACCAAAATCCCTGCAAAACAAATTCAGAGAGCTAGGAAGGAAATTAAAAGAGAAAACCAAAACTGTGGTATTTTCTGGTATACTACCCGCACCTTGCAAAGGACCATATGGACAGCTGGAAATAATTAATCAAAACGAATGGCTGAAGACGTGGTGCACACGGGAAGGCTTCACCTATCTTGATCATTGGACCACATTCTACAACGAGGACTATCTGTATAGACGGGATGGACTGCATTTAAATAACAAGGGAACTAGTCTACTCGGAGAAAAGATCCTCGAGCAGGTTCGGAAGCATTTAAACTAGAAAGGAAGGGGGGAGAAATCAACAAAAAAACAGAAGGGAGACCGCATCAAAACAAGAACAACAACTCAGGTAAGACAACCATTAAATGTATTTATCTAAATGCTAGAAGTATCAGAAACAAAATTCTAGAACTTGAAGCTACTGCACTAACAGGTAACTATGATGTGATAGGTGTTACAGAAACGTGGTTGTCTGAGAGTGATGGGGACGAATATAATATTTGTGGGTATACACTGTATAGGAAAGACAGGCAGGACAGAAGAGGAGGAGGGGTAGCGCTATACATAAGAAACAGTCTTGAAGCCCAGGTGTTAAACCTGGACAAAGAAAATAAAACCGAATCAATATGGGTCAGAATAACAGACAAAAATTCAAAAGGCATAATAATAGGAGCATGCTATAGACCGCCAGATTCAGACGGTGAGCAAAATAATCTGTTATACAATGACATTAGAAATGTGTGTAGCAAAGGAGAAGCCATACTAATGGGGGATTTCAACTTCCCCCAAATAAAATGGGAAAACCCGGTGGGTAGCGCGAAGGATGAAATAGAAATGGTGGAAATGACAAATGACTGCTTCCTAACACAATTTGTGAAGGCACCCACTAGAGGGGAGGCATGCCTTGATTTAGTCTTTTCAAATAACGAAGATAGAATAACTAAAACAGAGGTCAGAGAACCACTGGCAAACTCAGACCACAACATGGTCTCATTTGAAGTGTTTTTTAAATCCCCAAAAGTAAAGACTAAAGCTAAGGTTTACAATTTTAGAAAAGCAAACTATGAAGGTATGAAACAGAGACTAACAGAAGTAGATTGGAGTAAAATAGAGAAAACACCCACAGAAGAAGGATGGTTGTTCTTCAAAAACGTAGTACTAGAGGCGCAAAACAATTATATCCCTAAAGTAGACAAATCTAAATGTAAAACTAAATTGCCAAAATGGTTTAATAGATCAATTAAAAAAAAATATTCAGTGAAAAAAGACACTTTACAGAGCAATAAAAAAGGACCAAAAAGAAAGTACGCAGAAAGAGTACACAGAACTGCAAACGCAAGTCAAAAAGGAAGTTAGAAAGGCCAAGAGAGAAATAGAAATAAACATTGCTAAGGGAGCTAAAACCAATTCCAAAATGTTTTTCCAATATTACAACAGCAAGAGAACATTCAAAGAGGAGATTAAATGTTTAAGAGATACAAATGGCAAAATCGTAGAGGAAGAAAAAAAAATAGCAAATATATTAAATGATTACTTTTCACAAGTTTTTACAAAGGAAGATACTGACAACATGCCCCACATGTCATCCAGTTCCTATCCAGTTTTAAATAACTTTAGCATAACTGAGGCAGAAGTGTTAAAGGGACTAGGAGCTCTTAAAATAAACAAATCCCCTGGGCCAGATGAGATCCTCCCAGTAGTACTCAAAGAAATGAAAGAAGTAATTTACAAACCGCTAACCAAGATCATGCAGCAGTCTCTTGACACAGGGGTGGTACCGACAGACTGGAAAATTGCAAACGTAATACCGATCCACAAAAAGGGAAACAAAACTGAACCAGGTAACTACAGACCAGTAAGCCTGACTTCTATTATATGCAAACTTATGGAAACTATAATAAGATCCAAAATGGAAAATTACCTATATGGTAACAGGGTACTGGGAGACAGTCAACATGGTTTTAGGAAAGGGAGATCGTGCCTAACTAACTTGCTTGATTTTTTTGAGGATGCAACATCGATAATGGATAATTGCAAAGCATATGACATGGTTTATTTAGATTTCCAGAAAGCTTTTGACAAAGTCCCGCACAAAAGATTAATTCTCAAACTGAACGCAGTTGGGATTCAAGGAAACACATGTACATGGATTAGGGAGTGGTTAACATGTAGAAAACAGAAAGTACTGATTAGAGGAAAAACCTCAGAATGGAGTGTGGTAACCAGCGGTGTACCACAGGGATCAGTATTAGGTCCTCTGCTATTCCTAATCTACATTAATGATTTAGATTCTGGTATAGTAAGCAAACTTGTTAAATTTGCAGATGACACAAAAGTAGGAGGAGTGGCAAACACTGTTGCAGCAGCAAAGGTCATTCAAAATGATCTAGACAAGATTCAGAACTGGGCAGACACATGGCAAATGACATTTAATAAAGAAAAGTGTAAGGTACTGCACACAGGAAATAAAAATGTACATTATAAATATCATATGGGAGATATTGAAATTGGAGAAGGAATCTATGAAAAAGACCTAGGAGTTTTTGTTGACTCAGAAATGTCTTCATCTAGACAATGTGGGGAAGCTATAAAAAAGGCTAACAAGATGCTCGTATACATTGTGAAAAGTGTTGAATTTAAATCAAGGGAAGTAATGTTAAAACTGTACAATGCACTAGTAAGACCTCATCTTGAATATTGTGTGCAGTTCTGGTCACCTCGCTATAAAAAAGATATTGCTGCTCTAGAAAGAGTGCAAAGAAGAGCGACCAGAATTATTCCGGACTTAAAAGGCATGTCATATGCAGACAGGCTAAAAGAATTGAATCTGTTTAGTCTTGAACAAAGAAGACTACATGGCGACCTAATTCAAGCATTCAAAATTCTAAAAGGTATTGACAGTGTCGACCCAAGGGACTTTTTCAGCCTGAAAAAAGAAACAAGGACCAGGGGTCACAAATGGAGTTTAGAAAAAGGGGCATTCAGAACAGAAAATAGGAGACACTTTTTTACACAGAGAATTGTGAGGGTCTGGAATCAACTCCCCAGTAATGTTGTTGAAGCTGACACCCTGGGATCCTTCAAGAAGCTGCTTGATGAGATTTTGGGATCAATAAGCTACTAACAACCAAACGAGCAAGATGGGCCGAATGGCCTCCTCTCGTTTGTAAACTTTCTTATGTTCTTATGTTCTTATGTATATTTATTAAATAATAAAACAAACAATTTAAACAAAACACAAAACACTGACACCAAAGCAAAAGGCACATTGGTAAACGTAAAATAACATGAACAATAACAATTATTTCTCACACAAGTACCTTGGTCGCTGACTGGTACTATCGAGCCAGAGCTGGCGACCCCAGGTGAAACAGTTCTGGCGGTGGCAGGTGTGCACCCTTGGGAGGCGATGGTAGGAGGGGAGCCCTCGGCCAGTAAGGTGACAGCGGGGAGATCCACTTCTCCTGGCAATGGAGACCGACGTGTCTCCTGCTTCTCTTCTAGCTCCAGATCCTCCGATCATGACAGCTCTGGTGGTGTACCTGGCCATAAAGGCAGCAGCGGGAGCTTCACTTCACCCTCTTGCTCAGTAGCTGACAGCTTCCATTTTAGTAGCAAACTGGCATCTCCTGGAGATGGCGAACTGGCATCCCCAGGCGATGGCGAAGCGGCATCCGCAGGCAGTGTGGGACAGGGCAGGAGCCCTGGAAGATCAGGACAACAGTTCACACTGTCAGGGTTTCCCTCACCCTCCTTCTGAACCATGGCGGGCTGTCAAGAGAGGAAATCAGCAACCTTATTGTGTGCTCCGGCACGTTGGCAGATAAGAATGGAGAAAGGTTGGAGAGATAATGCGGTGGTTTGTGTCCCACATTTGCCATAACCACTTCAGGGCTTTGTGGTCTGTTTCCAGGATGAATTGGCGTTCTAGAGATAATATCGCAGGCTTTCCAGGTCGCATTTAATGGTGAGACACTTTTCAATTGCTGAATATCGGGTTTCCCGTGGCTGCAGTTTGCAGCGCAGGAAAACCATTGGTTGTTCTGCACCCTTCTTTCATTGGGCAAGCACTGCTCCAAGTCCTATATCTGAGGCATCTGTTTGTACTAAGAAAGGTTGAGAGAAGTCAGGGCTTTGCAATAGAGGATCAAAGGAGTTGTTTCAGATGGTCTAATGCTTCACCTGCCTCTACGGTCCAGACGAACTTACGTGATTCTTTTGTCTTGGTCAGCTTGGTGAGGGGAAAGGCAATTTTGACAAAATGCGATATAAAGTGCCAATACCAACCCACCAGCCCCAGAAAAGAGCACGCTAGTGGTTGAGAGCACACAGTCCTGTATGGCATTGACTTTATCCACATAGGTTTAAGGGCACCATTGCCCAAGGTCTAACCTTGGTACTGCACTTTTGATTTGCCTATGGCACATTTTGCCTCGGTAACAGTTAAGCCAGCTTCCCTTATTCTCTCTAGGACAGTCCTTAGATGATATAAGTGATTTTCCCAGCTGGTACTGTATGACTGCTTGTCGTACCATGTCTTTGGTGCCCTTTGTGCCTCGGACAGATTTTGTTTAATCAACAGCGTATATTCTGCCAACTTCTCGCACATTTTCAGGTTCATATTCTCTCCTCTTCCCAGGTCTCTTTCAAGACATCGAGGGTCCCTCTCACCATCCTGCCATAGAGAAGCTTGAAGGGGAAGAATCAAGTGGATGCATGGGGAACTTCTCTGTAAGCAAAAAGAAGATACAGAAGCCAGAAGTCCTTGTCTTTGCTTCTCTTGTTCACAAACTGTTTCAGCACTGTTTTTAGTGTCTGGTTAAAATGCACACCTAGCCCGTCCATCGTAGGATGATAGGGGGTGGTGTGAATGCCTCTTATTTCTAACACCTTATAAATCTGCTTCAAGAATGTGGACATAAAATTAAACTACCGTAGTGCCTTCGCTACCTGCTTGTCTTGTCTAGCAGAAACACCTTGGAGTATCTCGTAGCATAATCACTTAGCACTAATATGAATTGATTCCCAATGCTACTCTTTTCTAGTGGGCTTACAATTGTCTATTGATATATGCTGGAAAGGTGTCTCAATGATAGGAAGAGGTTGTAAAAGCTCTTGCTCAGATACACTGATCTTGGTTGTCAACTAACATTCCGACAGTTTTTACAGTAGTTTGCCACATCCAAGTACAATCCTGGCCAGTAAAAGCCCTTGGCTATCCTCGCTAAGGTTTTCTCCCTTCCTAAATGACCAGCCATTGATATAGAATGTCCCAGACTCAGATATGAGCTCAGAAACCCTTAGGAATCACCACTTGGTTTCCTCCTCAACTATCTTTTTACCTGCCGCTCGGTCAAACAACACTCGTAAAGTTTCGTCTGCCTGTTGCAGCTCTTTAATGTTGCTAGGTATTTGTGGCATTATATCCCCTACCTCACTTAATTTTAAAGTGTGCTGGGTGCCACCTGCTTTTTCCAGCTGCTTCTGCTTTCTGCTCTTACACATTTTCCCCGGTTCTACGTCCATTTCTGAATGTGTAAAGGATAACTGCTGTAAGCCATCGAGGTCTACACTCTGTAACATTACTAGTATCTCTCTGTGAGGCGAGAGTGTATTAATGGAATGTCCAGACAGTAATTTATGTGTACAGAAATAAAATAATTTATTTTTATTATCTATACACAACAAAATAATTAAATAACAAAAGAAAACAAAATGGTGTGAGGGAAGGAGTGCAGGGGTGAAATCCAAAACAGACCGTGAGAACTCGTCTTTAATCGTCTTCGTGACAAACCATACATAAACAAAAAAAGACAAAAGAAATGTGTTTTTTTAAAAAATCCCGCTGCACCAAACTAGTCTCTCCCTCCACCCATTACTCCTCCTATTTTACTTTCGGACCAACCCCGAACACAGTAGTACGTTCCCTTTAGTATGTAATGTCCCGCCTCTGTAGTCAATGGAACACCAATCCCCAACTGACAAGTGTCCTTATCCTTCACTTGACTCCAGTGGCTGGAATTTACATACTCGTACTTCCGCCCCTCACCAAGGTGCCGCCCCTCAAAAAGATGACTTTTGCCATGGTCACGAGATCTTGGTAAGGGAAGTCCCGAGTTGGTTTGATGCCATCTACTGTCGGGAGGCTGAATCACAGACCAAAATCCCTTTGACTCATCACACTCTCACTAGCTCAAATAACACCAGTAAGTCTTGTCCTAAAATAACTTCATATGGGACAGTGTCCAGTATACCAACTGGTACTTCTGTTGACGCACCATCAAGTACACCTCAGCGGTAACATATGACTTCTGGTCACCTTAAATGTAAGGGAAAATAAAAAAAAGTACATTTGAAGCTACTAAACTTTTACCACCTATTGTAACAGTTGGGATATGTCTTCAAAATTTACTTTCAAGAATGTGTTTCTACAATAGGGAGGGGCTGCTAAGTACCACATTCCCCCTTTGCAAATCATGTATGAATGGCACATCACTATGACAGAAGCCCACTGACACATCTCAGTTTGATAACATGTGTTATCTTGCTTAGAAGCCCACTTTCTCTAACTTGTGTGTGCTGTCATCAAATGTGCAAAGGCAAAAAGATACTTTACTCAGTACATCTGCTATGCACTGTCAGTATTTTGTTCTATAAATAATTCTCAATTGCATTTGCTGAGCCCTAATTAACAGGCTTGTAACCTTGACTGTAAGAAAGTGGTGAACCTCTAAACAGATGGCACTTCAGTGTTTTTTGCCAAGCAGTTTACTGTTTTCCTACTTTTGCTGCTGTGCAAATGTACACATCAATGTATGTAAATAGCTACTCACCACAATGAATAAAAAACACTTTTTTTATATTCTACTTCCAAAGATATTTTTAAAGGTAGTTTCGTATTAATTTTCCTTCAAAAACAGAGAAGATGTATACTTTTAAAAAAGTGAGTGAACTTTAAAACGTGAGTAAACTTATTCAAAATCCATTGACTATGTTTTATAGTCAATGGATTTTGAATAAGTTCACTCACTTTTTTAAAAGTATACATCTTCTCTGTTTTTGAATGTCCACTTAAATAGGTAAGTTTTATTATCAGAAATGTACTCACCATAAAAAATTAAATAATAAATCAGACTTTGTGGTTAATTAAAAATCCATACACCACATTGCAATTCTGCCCTGGAAATAAAATACAAACCAAAATGAAGAATGCCATCCATCAAGGAGCGATGTGTTCTTCTGAAAATAATGCACTCAGTTGTTATTCTTTCCAACACTAGGCGCTAGTGCAGTAAAATGTCCTATCCTCACTACAGGGCCCTTCATGATCCATGGCCCCAGAATCTTATTGCTCATATTTTGATGCCTCCACCTGCAAAGTGGTCTAGTGACCATCATATTAGTGACCACAAACAACCCTCATATTCACTAACCACCAACAATGGAAGCAGGAGGAAGAAGGTTACTAATGACACTATGAAGTAGATGTAAGGATATGTGCAAAGTGATTTGTTGGTGCAAACCCCCCATAATGCTGCCATAAATCGGGTTTAGCAGCCGTAAAGATCACTGGCGTCTAAAGGTGCAGCATATGTAAAGAATGGTGTTCACTTGGCATGCTGCACCCGCTATCAATTAAAGTTATATTGAAATGCATTCAAATGAAAAAAAGAGCATGGGATTGAGCGAGATCTGGATACTAAGCGGGAACAAATATTTTAAAGTTTCAAAAACCTGACCTTTCAGGTTGATCATTCAAAAACTTGACACCTCTTTAGACCTGTCATTGGCTTTAGGGTGGCTGCAGTGGTACACTTCCTGATGCGGCTACACTTGGCTCTTGTTGAGGAGAGACAGGAACACGTTCAGAGAAGAAGTGGAAGACGAAGACGCGGAAGACGAATATTCAATCCCAGGGTCACTTTGTTTGGAATGCCCAAGGATGCGGTGCTAAAGTGTCATCGTCTCACTCCGCAGGTCATCCTAGACCTGATAGCTGAAATGAGGGATGAGCTAGACTCTAGCGTCAATCTAGGGACCGCTATCCCTGCACATGTGAAAGTGCTGGGTTCTCTAAACTACTTAGCCTCTGGTTCCTTTCAGACCACAGTTGGAATGTCTGGAGGGATAGCCCAATCCACCTTTTCCAGAGTGCTAGGCAAATTTATGGATGTCATGCTAAAAAGGTCAGGTCAATACATATCATTTCGTAAGAATACTAGCAGAACTGATGTTGGCTGAGGCCTTTCCAAAGTACTCTCAGCTCCTTCTCAGAAAACTTTTTTTTTCTTTTCCGTGCACCAAGAGAACTTTGCTGCCCTTTCTCTGACATTTATTTTATTTTATTTATATGTTCATGCTACAAAAATGTCATACAGGGACTATTGCTCTCTGTACTCCTATCTCTGCAAGTGCAGCCAGTAATAAACAGATGTGCTCATTGAGACCCTCATTGCCATAATTGCTGATCATTATTTGTGCATGTTGAGTAATTTGTATTGCTCTTAAGCTTACATAGGGCGCAGTGCAAAATAATTGCCTGGCTGTAATGCAATCTGAATTTTGCATCGCAATTATTTGCACTATACTTAAATCTACCCCTATATGTATTGCACTTGGAAACACACATACTGTAATACACACATCCTCAAAGTCCTCAGTGTAACATCTGACCACATAATGCTTTTGCATTTCTGCAATTCTTTTCACCACTGAAGCCAAACTGACATTTTGCATTTCTGTAGAGGTTTTCTGCCTTACTCTTCTGAATATGGGTGTCTTGTTAATTAACTTGATGGAATTAGTCATGGTTTGTAATGTTTGAATCCTATCAAACACTAAGTTTTGCTGTGGGTGTGATGTTGTTTCTGTCAGTTAATAGTTGTTTCTGACTGTATACACATTAGTTGTTTTCTACAAACACACATGTCCCTTTCAAACATACTCAGATTTCTGCTTCTTATATACTCACCACCTAGACCAAAATACTCATCATGGAATACAAGAGAGTATATTTTGGGGATGTGGTAAAATGACTGTATACTGTATGTAACTGCCGGTAGCACTATATAAGAATATTCAAAGTGAAGTAGCACATTTATATACAGTTTTAATGCTTTTGTTTCAGGTATTCGGCTAACTTTGTTTTACATTTTGTTTCAAAACTATGATTTTGCCATCTAAGCCCAGTCTTCATTGGGGCTGTGATCTAGTCAAACTGTGCTCTTAAGGGAGGAAACTAGGTTTACTCTGGACAACATTTCAGTCATCATATTCAGTGCAGACTATTTAGCAGAGTGGGGCCTGTTTCTGTCAGTTACCATTAACTGTGCCTTTCTCAAAATGACCTCTCCTATCAGTTCTGTTCAGAGCAAAGCTGCTGTGCCATTAAATGTCCTCCTATTCCATACTTCATGTCAGTGCCCTAGTTTACAATGGAGCTGAGAACCTGAATTTTAACTTGAACACGTAACTTGCACAGAACCAAATGCATTAACATATATCTCTCATAACAGCTATTAATACTAAATGTGAGCTATCAGTATCATGAAAAAATAACTCCCCTTATTCTCATACTCATACAATAATATGTGCATTCCTTAAGACGGATAATGAATGCATACAAATGAGGCTGTATTTAGGGACTACAATTAAAGTTAAGATTGCAATAAATCAAGATGGACATTCATCTTGTTAAAGTATCATTGAATTGTTTGCTTGCGAAATTTTTGACCATCTCTCAATTCTTGTGTCAAATCTTTTGCAGTAATTAAAGGGTTTTTTCGGGCTGCAGAAATCTTTCTTGGTCTTCCACACCCGGAGCTAGCTGCGGTAGCTCCTGTCCTCCTGTGTCTGTCAGTAATAGCCCACACAGTGCTTTTCAGTAAAACGAGTCTTTCTGTACTTTTTCTGGTAGCTTCTCCTTTTTTGTTGTTGTACTCTTTAGTTTGAACCATTTTCTGTTGCTTTTTTGAATCACAAATTTCCAATTTATTTTTCAGTATTTGATGACTATGTAGTCACTTATTCGAGAATTATCACCAGGTGTTGGTTTTCAATCATGAGAATTGTCAATAATGAGCAACAAATGGGTTTCACACTAAATATATTGCTTGCCAAAATACTTATCAAAGTATGAAATTATTTCTTGCATGTACTTTTTTTTTATTTTCTGCACGTTATGTAATAATTTATTGATTTATATCTTTCAATTATAAATCATTTATCATTTAAATCATTTAATTTATAGAAATTACGTTTTTTCTCATTTTTTTTTAAACTGCCCAAATACTTTTGTCTGTGGCTGTGTGTGTGTGTGTGTCTCTCTCTCTCTCTCTCTCTCTCTCTCTCTCTCTCTCTCTCTCTCTCTATATATATATATATATATATATATATATATATAAACACACAGACTGGTTACCCGCTGTTTTGAAGACGGTGTACTCAAACACGGCATTATCTCCTATTTGTAATCCAAATAGTTTGGATATTGTTCTTTTGGGATACGATTTACCAGCAATGAAAACCCTACATTAAAACACACCACATGTAAAGGATCATGTACAGCCTTATGATTACAAACTACTCCTGTTTAGCCTCAGGCAATATATGATCCAAAACATATTTTCATCAATTTTTGCTGTGCATTAAAAAACTTATTGCTTCACCTGGACTGTGGGTCCTCCAGTACAAATGCAAATGTCAATTCTAGGTACAGTAACTGATCTTTCACACTGCTGCCAAACTGTTATATCCAGCACATAAATTATAAAGTTTGTTTTGCATCAATATATATTTTGCCCAACTCTAGACACAAACAATAGTATTACTGCAACATCTGCAGTTCTACTTAAATGTTACTTTGACAAAAATACTTTTTAATATTTAGGTATACTAGATGTGTATCATTACACCTTTTTGTTATTTGTTTCTTTATCACAGTAGTGAATTCTTAATCTTGAGTTTATTGTCAAAATTAGAGGGATCTGCATGATTTACCAACACACAACACAAAGCCAGTGACTATTGTTATGTGTTCAGTTCAATTTTGTTCAGCCAAAATATAACACACATTTTAAACAAGCAAACCGGGTAATAATTAATGAAATAGGACAGCTGCAATTTTTTAAAAGATGCGCCTGTGATGTACACTGTTATGTCTTGCAATGTGTCCTGTTAGCATTATGTTGAATCAATGCTCAACAGTGCAGCTATCACTTCAATTTTTTGTCAATGTTTGATCGCCATCTAGTGGCTTTGATAAGATCTTACACATTTACCTATATGTCATTTAAATCCAAAATACTACTGCACCAGCTCTGTAAAGACCTGGCCCCCACTTTTGTAAAAAAATTATATTCATGCTTCTACTAGTTCATACTGCCATAAAAATAGGGGTAACGTAGTAGTAGCATCATATTTTTATATTACATGTTTACAAGCTTTTCCCTTTAAAAAAAGTTTTTAAAAAAAACTTTTGTACATATCACATCTTTCAGTGGTCCCTCTTAGACTAACTTGACTGTTTTTGTGCCTGTGAAATATTTTTGAAAAATATAGTATACAGCTTCAAGACTTGTCTATATGTCAAAATAGTATACAAACTACCAAAAACACATTCTGTTACCTTTCTTCATCGATTCATAATACATTTCCAACAAGTTCACACAGAGCCGATTGATTTCAAGACCAATTATTTTAGCACTGCATGCCTAAAAACAATTGTTAAACCTTGTAGCATTTATTATTATATTTGGTTGCACATGCTGGTTAAACAAAGGCCATTGCTAGGGGGTTTGCTTCACCTGGACTGTGGGTCCTCCTCTTGTATGAGTGATCAAGGTTGTCCTTAAATACTTAAAAATAAATGTAATAAGAAAACCTGGTCTGCAAATAGTTATTTCTCTTTCAAATTGTGCTCATATAGAACAAAAAATTGTATGAGCTGATGCAAGCCAAAGTTGACAGTTATCCATAGCCACTGCCTCATTTGGATTACAACACTTCTTGCCCATATCATATCATCCATTACTGTATCTGAAAATAACAAAAAAATGTAAAAATAAAAATAAAAATTACCAACACAAGCATAAATAAAACTAATGCAGGGATTTAAAAAAATAAAAAAATATAAAATCATTCACATACACACAAAAACAACAACTGGTGCCGATGCTTAGTAAATGTGTCAATAAAATAAAAAACCATAACGGTCATTTGTACATTGGTGCTATATGAGTAGCAGATTTTTTCCACATGTTCCAAACAGCCCCAGAATGCCATCACTTAAAACGGTGCTAGAATTGACTCTTTCAGCACTAAGTAACTGTAAAACACCAGCCCCTACTAAAGCGAATTACATAGGGGTCGATTTGGATTTTAGGGCATACCCAAGACCAGAATGGAGTTATTTTTTTGATTGGAGTTATTTTTCCTAGATCTTTTGAGGTGTGCCGTGTAAGGATTTTTGCCTATGTATTGCCCTGACTTTGTAGCTCTGTTGCTTGGCACGTGGCCTGAAATACACCCATGTTGGGAGTAACTGGCTTTTCATGCAGCTGTGACCTCAGAGAGATGATAAAACCTTTATTTCTGCTTAATAATCTGTTTTGCACCTATGTACAAACGATGCAGTATTGATGAGCTGTGTCACTATTGGACGTTCATGTGCATGTGGTCTTTTAGGAGCGTATAAAAAGGAACATTCAGGATGTAACTCTCCCTCTCACCTCAGCTCAAACTGAAGACAGCACTGCCATAGTGTTAAATACAAAATGGAAATCAATGTGTAATAAAGTTAAACCTGATTAGCACCTATTCCTTCAATCAAAATCAGATCCTGGCTTTCATCATCCACTCTAGGGATTCTTAAGAGGCTTCCCTCTGCCTCACCCTCCTGCTGCCTATATCAACGGACTTTCTCCATTTGTTCATTTCTACTCTTTGGAAAGGCTGCTTCTCCCCTAGAGGATCTACTTATGGAGACCATCTGCCTCTCAGCCTTCTTCGGTCCCCTAAGAAGCTCCGAATTCACTGTTTCTTCTGCTTCTAGTTTCCCTGTGGCAGGTATTTGTTTCATTGACCTTTCTTCTATTACAGACACCTTCATCATTCGGCTACGTACCTCCAAGACGGATTAATTTCAGCGTGGTCAGTTCATTCAGCTGTCGAGCATCGAGTCCCTGTGGTGGTGTGTCCCGCCCCTTTGTGTTTATTAGTGTTTTATGTTGTATGTAGTGTGTTAATGTTGGTGTTTATGTATAAAATACATGGGATATAAATATGGGTTATAAGCATGAGTGTTATAAAGTGTAATTTGTATTTAGGCACGAGGATTGCACAGCACTTCACGTGCAGGTAGAATGTAATAAGGAAATTGCACAAAGTAAATTCACGTGCAGTTGTACCGAGACTCCAATTGAATGATTGATTAGCAATCGAGTCTCGGTACAGCTGCATAAAAGTAGCATGTTTTCACTCACTTGGGGTTGTGTGTTCAGGGCGAAAGAACAGGAGACGGAGAGAAAAATCAAGCAATTGCTACGTCGTGCTGGAGGACCAGCATGGTACCTGTTTGTTTAGTGTTCGTGCCCTGTTTGTTAGTGTCTGTTCGTTTTGTTTGTCTATTTATTTTGGCTCAAGTGCCGTGTTCTGTTTTGTTCAGCATCTTTATTTTCTGGTTGTTCATTTATCAAATGCTGAGCGCAAGCAAGCGCTCAGCTTCACCAAAACTCCACGTCTCTGCCCTGTGCGTTATTGTTCTGGGTCTGATGTCACCACTCAGCCAGCCTTGTGACATATGGTGTCCGAAGCAAGATAAACCACAGCGTCCAAGTCAGACCAGGGAAAGTGCACTTTTTTTGTTTGTTTTTTCAAAGTGTTTTTTTGTGTTGCTTTCTGGAAAAAAAAGAGAAGAAATAAAAATAAATAAATAAATAATAACGAAATGGAAGGCTGGAACTGGAGAGATGGCTGCCAGGAACTGGAGGACCTTCTTGGTGGTCTAGAGAACCAAGGCTAGTGCCTTGCCTGGAGTTCGGCCACCAGGTGGTGTGCTGTCCCTACCAAGAGGGAGAGGAGGAATTGGCCCAGGAGAAGAAGGTGAGGAGAAGGAGACAGAGAGGCGGAAAGGTGAGGAGGAAGCAGAAGGAGCCAAGGTGGTACACCCTGTGCATTAACTATGGGCATGAGGATGAGGACTGCCCAGAGCTGGAGCCAGAGGATGAGGAGCTTGAACGTCCTACGCCTGAGTTGGAGGAGCCTGAGCACCCAGTAGGGGGCAGCACAGGCGTCTACAGCCCACAAAGGGGGATTCGGTGCGTCCACAGCTCCAGAAGGGGAAGGCAGAGCGTACACAGCCCAAGAATACCTGCTGGTTTCACCTCCACCGCCATGGGAAGAGTACCTGCCATTGCCTCTCCAGGGTCCCTCCTGTCGTCGGCTCCCAAGTGTCCAGCGTCGGTGGGAGAAACCCTGACAGAGGGAGAGCCACACCAGTCCCCTGTAAGTGAGGGAGAGCCACACCAGTCCCCTGCAACAGAAGGAGAGCCGCGCCAGTCCCCTGCAACAGGGAGAGACTACACGCTGCTCCCACCTCCGTCGCCAGGAGACTACACACTGCTCCCACCTCCATCGCCAAGAGATTACACGCCGCTCCCACCTCCATCGCCAGGAGACTACACGCCGCTCCCACCTCCGTCACGAGACTACACACTGCCTCTGCCTCCGCCACCGCCAGGAGCAGAGCAGCAGGAGCTGTCTCTGCCTCCGCCACCTCCACCGCCAGGAGCAGAGCAGCAGGAGCTGCCTGCCGCCTCCACCGCCAGGAGCAGAGCAGCAAGAGCTGCCTCTGCCTCCGCCACCTTCACCAGCAGGAGCAGAGCAGCAGGAGCTGCCTCTGCCTCCAAACACCTCCACCGGCAGCAGCACAGCAGCAGGAGCTGCATCTTTCTCGACCACCTCCACCTCCACCAACAGTTAACCTGCTGTTATCAATTTCCCCATCATCACGAGGAGAGGAGCTGGAGCTTCCTCTGCCTCCATCACCATCAGGGGGAGAGGAGCAGCAGCTGCCTCTCCCTTCACCAGAAGGACAAGGACTAGATGCTGGCGGTCCTCAGCAGCCCTTGCATAAGCTGCTGAGGGAAGCACAGGGAAGAACCGCCCAGCCGCAGGGGCCAAGAAGAGGGCCAAAACCCGCACTCCAGCTTGTTCCGACTCCCTGCACGTCATCGCCCAAGGATGCCTGTTTGGCATCGCCTGGGGCTGTCTGTGTCTCTGTATTGGCTGTGGAGCTACCGGTTATAAGGTACGAGGGAGAAGTGGAGCTCCCTTTGCTGCCTCTATGGCCAGGGACTCCCCTCCCGAATTCGCCTACCGAGGGTCTGCTGCTGCTACTGTCGCCTGGGGTCGCCAGAACTGCTTTCCCTGGGGTTGCTCAGCCCTGCATTTTGGCAGGAAATACTGTGGCCGGAGCCCAACAAGGGGGAGTTGCCAGCTATGAAGGGGGGATTGGTCAGGAGACCACCTTCCTCTGAAGCACTTTCGCTGCAGGGAATTTGGTGGCCGGACTCCCACAAGAGGGAGCTGCCGGCTACAGAGAAGGCGGGTGGGGGGGGGGGGGGGGTCAGGAGACCACCCCCACAGACAGCCCTGCGGTTGCCAGGATTGCCTTGGCCACTACAGCTGTTGGGGTGGGAGGACCTCCCACCATGGCCACCACCTTTGGCCCATTGCTGCCCCTGTCCTGGGCAGGGATAGTGAACCAGGACTTTGGGGATTAAGGGGGAAGGTGGCTATTGAGGCCAGGTGTGCTGCGCACAATCGGGGAGCATACGTAGTGGAGTGTCCCACCCCTTTGTGTTTAATTTCGTATGTTTTGTGTTAATGTTGGTGTTTATGTATAAAATACATGGGATATAAATATGGGTTATGAGCACGAGTGTTAGAAAGTGTAATTTGTATTTAGGCACGAGGATTGCACAGCAATTCACATGCAGGTAGAATGTAATAACATGTGAGCAGAGGGAATTGCACTTTATTAATTCACGTGCAGTTGTACCGAGACTCCAATTGAATGATTGATTAGAAATCGAGTCTCGGTACAGCTGCATAAAAGCAGCATGTTTTCACTCACTCGGGGTTGTGTTCAGGGTGAAAGGACGGGAGAGACGGAGAGAAAAATCAAGCAATTGCTACTTCATGCTGAAGGACCAGCACGGTACTTGTTTGTTTAGTGTCTGTTCATTTTGTTTGTCTATTTATTTTGGCTCAAGTGCCGTGTTCTGTTTTGTTCAGCATCTTTATTTTCAGGTTGCTCATTTATTAAATGATGAACGTCAGCAAGCGCTCAGCTTCACCAAAACTCCACGTCTCTGTCCTGTGTTATTGTTCCGGATCTGACGTCACCACTCAGCCAGCCTTGTGACAGTCCCCTATCCCCTTTCTTTTCAATGGCAAGGTATCTACCAGCAGAAAACCTGAAGTATCTGAAGGAATTTCTTGGCTCAGCAGTCTCAACTAACTGATGCTAGCTTAGAAACTAACTTGCCATGCCGGCTCAGAAAAAAACAGCATCTCCGATGCCATGAAAGCTCAGCTCAGCTGAAAAGTAAATAACATATCATCTACACTGATGCCAGTGCAGAACACCATCAACTGAGAAACTGTATGTGAAATCACTGATGTATCGCATTTGATTTGCTTTGTTCCCGTTAGCTTTTTTTTTTTTTTATCCCTGAATAAACTATTTTTCAGTGATGTAGTCAAGACCAAAATTGAGACCAAGACCGAGACCCTTATATATGTAAACTACATAGAAAGTAATATTCAAAGGCTCATAGGCTTCAATAATTCTATTCTCATGTTTTTACATACACAAATGAGATTGTGCTTCAAAAATTACTTAATCTTTCACATCAGACTTTTAGAAATAATAAAGCAATACAATGCATTCACTTTTAAAAATATTATTTTTATTATTACTACTTCTACTATTAATATACGTAAGATATAAATGCAAGGGCTGAAGAATTGTGTTTACTTGATACATTTTTCTTAGTGGATTAGCAAAAGATACATGTATAACCAGATTACAGTATTGTATACATTCTGCTTGAAATGAACTATTAGAATTGGTGCTTTAAATGTTTCACTGCTCAAAAATTGAATGTATTGGTGTCACAAAGACGGCTGCAGTGGGTGACATCAGACCAGAAACAGGAACCAACTCAGAACACAAGTTTTGGAATAGTGAAGGCGCTGATGCACGTGTGGCCAAAATAAACAGACAAAACGAGTAGACACTAACAAAACAGGGTGGACGAACGCTACACAAAACAAGTATGGTGCTGATGCTTCCAGCACTCGTAGCAATTGATATTTATAAATCACATTTCTCCTCTCTCTCTCCCCCGTTCTCCACTCCCAAACACACAACCCCGAGTGAGTGAAAACATGCTGCTTTTATGCAGCTGTACCAAGACTTGATTGCTAATCAATCATTCAATTGGAGTCCTGGTACAACTGCACGTGAATTAATAAAGGGCAATTCCCCATGCTCACGTTATTACATTCTACCTGCACGTGAAGTGCTGTGCAATCCTCGTGCCTAAATACAAATATTCATTTTAAACACTTTACACAGACCTGTTTATATCCCGTGTACCAATGACTATACACCAATATTAACACACAACATACAACACAAAATACACACAGGGGTGGGGCACTTTGCCATAATTGGTCATTATATGTTCAAAAAAACTTTTCAAGCATGAGGTGCATCATCATGGGACAACTGCATACAAAAACACTACACAGCAAACATAAGCACAAGTGACATAACAAAAAAAAACAACAATTATTTCATATTGGCCTGACGTTTCTCTCCATTTATTTCTGAGATCTGACCACTGAGCTTGTCTTTAAAACTGTAAACTGTTTCCTAATTTAATCAGTTATCTAAATAACGACAAAGCGAGTTGAAATATTGTGTTTTCTAGCTTTACATACAAGCTATACACATGTAAAATAATGGGCTTAACTTAAAAAGGAAGTAGTTCCCCACACGTCTGACCCCGTTATGTGGCAATGCTTGCACTTTGCTGTCCATTTATAATTTTTTTCATCAATTTCAAAATTGAGAAGGCAAATTTATTGCAGAAACCGAAACTAAACTGCATATTTTCAGATTTGCTGCAATTTTTTATGTGACTAGTGACTATCAGTAATCTCACAGCAAAATATTACTGAAAAATAAACATACAGAAATTAAACGCCCCGCTCAGAGACAGAGCTCAAGACAAAGACCAGACGTGCCGAGACCGAGATCAAGACCAAGACCCAAGTGCCGAGATCAAGACCAGACATGCCGAGACTGAGATCAAGACCGATGTGCCGAGACCAAGACCAAGATCAAAATCAAGACCTCCATCTCTGCTATTTTTGATTGACTTTATCAGAAGATTAATTATTTTTGAGAAAAAATTGAACCTCTTACAGCAGTGTTGATAAGAGTTAACTCTCAAAAGACACCAGAGCTTTATGTATTCCATTTTATTTTTTTGAATAAGACCATGAAATAACTGTAAAGTGACATTTATCTAAGTTTTATCCTGCAATGACAAAAACTGTAGCACAATGTCATTTTTTGGGGGTCCATTAACAACTTGCACACATGCTACAGTTCAGGCAAACAATTTACAACTAGCCATGTTCCAGTATCAGCAGTATGTTGTTGTGTGTTTTCTACCTGCTTCAGACCCGTTCCGCTTACAATACATCCTGCAACAAAGCAACTGTCTGGGTCATTACAATATATTTTTTTCTTATTTGAAAGTAAAAACATATGAAAGCATAATAACCTTTATGTACAAAAATCTTCACTAATATACAACTGAACAAGAATTGTTGAGCATTTACTTTCATTTCATACAGTATTAAATGCCAGTGTTTATATCTAATAGTGAAAAAGAAATAAATAAAGATAAAGGTCTATGTATTCATTTACGTATTCATTTATTACAGTATGATTTAATGTATTTATTTATGTTTTACTTTTACCAAATGTATAGGCTATCCTTCAGCATAGCTAATTCTCAAAAATGAACGTTCCTTTTAGTCCATTGGGCACCACAAATAGCATTACTCTCATCAACCAGTATAGAGAGGAAACCGTAGTTCCTTGTGCCAATAGGGACCACAATGAGTGTTACACTGACAGGAAACCAAAATGTAAAAAAAAAAAACAAGTCCTGAGAATTCTCAGCTGGCTGACTTCATCTTTCAAAATACAGGCTAACCTAGAGACATATTCGTTATGTCAGGGTGTTCACTACAATAGGGTTTGACATTTTTCTGTATCAGAATAATGACAAAATGACAAATTTGAATTAAATATCAACATATAGTACTTTTATGAAGATTCCTTCACATTGATCAACATTTAAACAGTATTGTGTCAAGGTACTTGTGTCACATGTGTGGGTAACCTCATTGGAAGACATGGGAGTTGGAGTTGAAATGCCGGCACAGGCATGCAGGATTTATTAAACACAAAACAGAAAGTAAATAAAGGGATGTGACTCTACCAGCGATGGTAATGCACAGCGGACACATATAAGACAGGCAGGCAGCAAGTCTCGATCGACCGCCCATCTGTAAACAATTATTTGATCAAACATAACAACTCCAAGAAGCACACAAAACAAGTCCGTTTCCACATATAAATTACACCAACACCCCCCCCCCCCCCGCGCCCCCCCCCCCCGTATGTTTAAGAAAAAGGAAAGAATGTACACTGTATGCTGAATACAGTAATTACATGTCCTTTGTCTTGCCTGGTTGCAGTTTGTGTGAAGATGACTGACAGGCAACGATTGCATTCGTCATGCATGATTTGTACTACAATAGGTAATCTTTGAATTAGCGTTATCTTTGACTTAGTTATTCACTGAGAGAATAAAGGGCCGTTCACACCGGACGTGGCGTGGCAACAGCAACTGTTTTCAATGTAGGCGGTCACGTGCAGCGGCAGAGGCAAGCGGCACTCAAGTGGCACCGCAGAGCGCCGCACAGGAGATAAATATTTTCAACGTTCGCCGCGCTGTGACGTAAACTACCAGCAGCCAATCAGCAGAAAGTAGGAGGCTTCTTTGCGAGGAAGAAAAAAAAAGTTAAAAATGGAGGAAGAGCTTGTGGTTCTGATTTTACAATTATATAATACATTAAGTAGGTTTGAAATCTGCCTTCATCAAACCGGAGCTCCTATATCACCGATGATATTTGCTGTACCCTTTTCTTTTCTTGAGGATGTCATGGCCCCACAGCGATCTTACATTTTTTTCTTTCACCAGTAGAGTAGGGCGATCGCAATTATCTTTTTTTGTTTGTTGTTCATTGTTCCAGGTATTGTGTTGATAGGTGCACAGTAGTAGCACTGATTGTTGCTGCGTTTACAGTCCGCCCGTCCCAAAAAGTTTGATATGATGGGATGGCAATAGTTGCACATCATGTGTATAATGTTCAATAATATCAATGCGTAATGATGCCTTGACACTGCCTATATATAACTAAGCTTTGTATCTTCTGTATAAAAACAGTTTCCCCTTCCCGCTGGCATTTACTGTTTGTGGCTCGTACATGCAGCCGTGACATAAGACTGCCCACTGACTTTCCCCTGCTGCGTTCGCTGAAAGAAAATATTTTATCTCCTGCGGTGCCGCTTGCCTCTGCCGCTGCGTAAGACCGCCTTCATTGAAAACAATTGCTATTGCTGCAGTGTCTCACGTGAACGGCCCTATAGGGACGCATAGATCAAAATATCTAAAGCATTTAATGTATTCAAAGTAAAACATGAAGAATGATTTAAGAATACACAGCAGTAGGGTTTAACTATAAAATGCAGAACTTTATAAAAAAGGACCTTCAAAACTTTCAATTGCGTTTTTAACACCCTATCACAACTCATATAAAGCACAACAAAATATGTTTGCTCAATAAAATCTATGCTATAATGCATTATATCACAAAAAAACGAGATGTACTGTACCCGTACTTGCTGATTCCATAATAATAATAATAATAATAATAGTAACAATAATAATAAAAAAAAAGTCTGATTCTGGAATCAAGTCGATCAGTAGACCAATAACAGAAGTTAAGTTTCAACAACAAAAAAAAAGCCTTGCATTGCCAACCACTGCGCACAGTAAAACTAAAAGATGCAATGCTTGTTTTTTTGCGACATTCTGTGTTTTCTTCCAAAGCCGCAGATGGGTTCTTCATTTTAGATGATCATTAGAGCATTTCACTTTTTTTTTTTTTTTTTTTTTACAATATGAAATACTTGTGCTGCAGAGATACATTGCCCATGCTTGCGTTTAA
This sequence comes from Polyodon spathula, assembly GCF_017654505.1. Classification (NCBI taxonomy): domain Eukaryota; kingdom Metazoa; phylum Chordata; class Actinopteri; order Acipenseriformes; family Polyodontidae; genus Polyodon; species Polyodon spathula. Next base: position 20,281,454 of record NC_054542.1, on the reverse strand, counting down.
CATTTTTCAAAATACTGTACTTCCACACTTTTTTTTTTTTTTTAGATGGCGTTTTCATTGCTCATGTACTCCCTTAGCCAATAGCACCCCTCCTCCTCCTCAATTATCAGTGAGGTGATAATTCTAGTGGCTGATCACTTAACTTCCTCCTCTCAAAAATACAGTGCCAAGTTTGCACATTTTTCCATTTTTTTTTAGAATTGAACAAGTATTTCTCACACAGAAAACACTTTCCCTATACTGCAGGTCTGTTCAACCAATGGTTCGTTAGCCATACTATAGGTCTTGTTGAAAAAGCCTCTTTTGCAAGCTAACCTTATCTTTTGTATTGGTCTTTGCTGCTTTTTAATTGGCTTGTTAAATTTTTAAGGTTTTAGTCTTTTCATTTATTTTCTGGTAATCGATATGGCGTTCAACCAAAAAAGTTTGAAACATCTCTTCTGCGGTATTTATCCATACCTAAAAATGTACACCTTTTTAGTTTTCTTTTTTATTTCAAATACAACAGATGTCAAATATACTTTGTTCTCTGTATAATACAAATATACACCAAGTGATAAATGCAGCATTTTGTGATATCCCTAAACAAGAAATACCCAGCATTATTCTGGACACCATGAAAGACAACCACAACACAACAAGTAGATGGTCAGAGACGATGAATCAAGTAGAGAACATCTTACAGAAAAGATTTAAAGGCCTCAATATTGTTTCTTCATATAGATCCCTGAAGCTAACAAAACAATAACAATACTATTAGCATGAAGTAAGTTACATCCAACAGAACATCATACAAACAAAATATCATCAATAGCCCCCAAAAAAGAGGTGGTTTCCTGTTACATTTTTCTCTTAGATCAACTTGTTCTACAAAATAAAAGGGTGAACATTTTTTTGTATGGTTACAGGTCAAAATCAAAAGTTACATTTTTGTTGCCAACACATTTACAGAAACTACTACTTAGTTTCTGCCCAACAACAACTTACAAATGGCGCTGGGCTTACTAGACACCTCTACAGTGTAATTTCACCACCAGTCAATTTGAATTTTTTTCTAAAAAGCTGACCTTGCCAACGTCCAATTTGTTTACATTTCCAATTACAAGCAACAAAAGGTGGCTATTTGATTTTTTTTTGGTTTGTTTTTTTTGTGACTGACAACATTAAAAAAATAACACCTATAAAGCAGCAATACAGGCTTAAACATGTAAAATAGTAAACTACACCTTTAAATCCCAGAAAACACTTACAAGAACAACAAGTTGAGAATTGTAATTTAACAAATTTCTAATTAATGGAAGAAGCAATGCCCCTTTATTTGCTAACAATTCATCATAAGTAACCGTGTGGTTCTTAACACTTCTAGAATAACAGATGTTTAATCATTTAAAATTTGTCAACTTGTTGCTACGGTATGTAAATTGTTCGCCTAGTCATTTTACAGGCAACTGATAAAGAAGCATTTGAAAAAATTATCCAGTGTTTCATTATTTGATATTAAAATAGAAGGTTTGTGGTTTACTTTATTGCTTGAGATTTAAAAGCGGATTTCACAGACCCTGAAAAGCTAAAATCTTGCCGAGTTAAGGTGGACCAAAAATAAGTGCTAGTAAGGGTCTTAGAAACCAACCGTATGACGTAAAACCACCCATTGCAATATTTGACAGAAATACATGCATTTTGACTATTTACATTTTTAGATTTCAATAAAAGCCAGAAATGTAACATTATGTAGTATCATACTCTACAAACATTATCAATTCATTAAATGACTCTTATGGCAGATTGCCTGTAACATACTGTAAGTTAATTTCAGTATTTTAATACTTATGATGTATTTAAATGGACATGTAATTAGGGGGGGGGGGGGGGGGGGGGGGGGGGGGTTCTGATTAAAGTCACATCAGTGGGGTCACCCCCTCAAAGGTACACACAAAGATTAAAATGAGACTCTGTGACGAGCTCGGTTTACTTTTAACCGGTATGTAAAACTCAAAGGTAACCGAGTCAAATAAATATAATTTTATTTTTACTTAAGACCCTCTTTACACCAGAGGTCATACAAATGAAGCGGAAAGGAGGAGGTCGATATGCAAATTAGCCATGGTGTTTTCGCAGACAGCTCGGGAAAATGTGGTTTCCATGCAGAGAATGGATACAGGAGAGAATCTCACCTGGAAATCCATGGTTGTCAGGTGACCTCTTGTTTGAGTGAAACTGTTTATTATGATCTATTTAGCATATGCCTTTTTCCAAGGCAACTTACAGAAACTAGGGTGTTTGAACTATGCACCAGCTGCATAGTCACTTACAACAACATCTCACCTGAAAGACGGAGTACAAGGAGGTTAACCGACTTGCTCAGGGTCACACAGTGAGCCAGTGAGTGAGCCGAGATTTGAACAATGCCCTTTTCTTTAACTTCTGGACCACACAGCCTCCTTAAAAGCACCGTTAAGATGTAATAAACTGTGATTTGTAAATGACTTGTGCCTGGTTGTTTAATAAATGTATTTTGCTGCTCTTGCCAAAATTGTTTTTCACATGTCCATTGGTGGGGTGGCATAGCGTTAGCAGTGAATACTATTTCAACTAATTTATCACACAACTTATTAATTAAAGCAAAAAGAAAATAATTAACCCGGACGTATATAATGAAACTGTCCAGCCCAGCTATTGCAGATCACCATGGCTGAAAACCAGCGGTTTAAAGGACACCGAATGTGGATTTCCTAAGTTTTACATCACGCTCATGAGTAAATGAGATTAGTCCTATCCCTCTCTATGGATGTTATTTTCAGCCACAAACCTGAGCTGTTCTCCAGCCATGCACACGCATCGCCACTTCACGTGTAAATAACCACACATGGAAACTTTCCCAATGACACTCTGCACCTCCATAATTCACATTTAAAAAATAAAGAAAACAGTCTGTCAATCTAAATACAGCAATCACAATGTTTCAGAACAGAGTGATGATAAATATGGATTAAGCTTGTATCTTATTTCGGAAACGTGTCATTTAACATTAGCATACTGGAGCAGTAGAGTTATACACAGCACAATGGCACTATGGTTTTAAATACAGACAAAAACCCTCAGTATAGATGTTAATAAAACTAGCTTTGTGCTATAAGAAGACAGAGCAAGCCATTCAAATCTATAATTAGCAGTTTCATATGAAAATTGTTGTTGTATGAGATGTTTCACAGTAAATTGGTAATGATTTTTAAGGACATAAATCTTCTGAGATGACAGACAAAATACAAAGATTACCTGTGATATGGTTTCTTCATTGGATGACTCCAATGAATCTCCATGTCGCTTCGGTGAGGAGAAAGAACCAGCTCTCTTTCCCAGAGATCCTTTTTATAATCCTCACTGGCGCCAAATACGTGCTCCTCCTCCATAAAACCCCCACCTCATACCCACGTCATGTTGTCCAAATTTCAACAAAGTAAACCAAACAAGAAAAAAAATAAAATAAATAGTAATATAAAGAGAAGGGGGACAGAAGGGTGGGATATAGGTGTGTGGAGTTCATCATCCAATGAAGAAACCATATTACAGGTAATCTTCGTATTCTTACCTTGTCTGATGAACTCCACACAACGTGAACTATACCAAAGTATGTAGACTGAAGGGTGGTAGGTTAGATGCTAGAAGAAACGATAAAACCGAATGAGCAAAGTTAGATTGAGAGCAAGATACATTGCAGTTATAGTGTTTGATAAAAGTATCAAAAGATGCCCAAGTGGCAGCATTTCAGATGTCCTGAATCTAAACAGATTTTAATTTTGCCCAAGTAGTAGCCACTCCCCTTACTGAGTGTGCTTTGGTGGGTTTTGGAACTGTTTTACTGTCAAGCCTGTAACAGAACTCAATGCATGTTATCCAGGGTGAAATTGTCTGTTTAGAGACAGGTTTCCCCTTGTCAGGTGAATAAGAAGTTGCCCTGATGGTCTGCTACTGATGGTCCTGTGGATGTAGAAGTTGGAATTGGCGGTTTTTGATGGCAAATTGGAGATATTGTCTGTATTCCTTGTGTATAGGAAGATGGAAGTAGGCATCTTTGAGATATATAGAAATCAACCAGTCCTGATATCACAACCAGTAATGGCTAGTGACATCATCTTAAATTATTCTGAAAGAATAAAACTGTTCAGGTTCCTGAGGTCTAGAATAGGCCTGATATTCTTGTCTGGGTGTCCACTGACAGAGAAGATGCTTTCATGGTGTAGTCATGATGGTATCCAATTTAGGCTGTTTAAAAAGATGTTTTTTAGGATCCACTGGTACCCTGTAGAATTTATGTACTCTGGGTAGGTATAGTGTACAAGTAGCAGGTCTCTGCCAAATAGCCTCAATAGGCCTGCAGACCACCTCACGGAAGGGGAACCCTACAAAGGCTTTTTTTATCCCTTGCATCCAAGATGCTAAGGAAGTCATCCTGATCTGCACAGGTCTGGGTTTTACCTTGCGAGAGGATAAAATGCTTCTCAGTACGGCACATACATCTGTGTATATAGGAAAGCGCCGTCTGCATACTCAAAAACGTCCTCCTCGGGGGTGGAGTCAATGTCATCCTCTCCTAAGATTGGGGCACCTGGAAGTTATTTGTTCCTGTGTACTCCTCGATAATATGATCCAAGTCATTATTCTATTACTATAACATCTCAAAAAGCTCTTCAAATGTCTGTGATATTCTTTGAGCGCTGGATGCAGAAGCAGATACCTCCTTTGTTATGTCCGTGTTAACTCTGTGGTGCATGGGGCTTTCAGATAGACCCTTTTTTCAGTCTCACTCGGCCATTGAAAGGTTTTCTCGGCTTTTACCGGACAGGGTCCGACATCGGACTGGAAAGGGAAAATTATAATGTCAGACCTGGTCCGACATAGGACCACAAAGAGTTAACCATTGAAAAAAAAAGATCTTTAGGCATTGGTAGCTGTAAAGGGAATGGTTGAACTCTGGCTGCTTTAGCTTCCATAATGGCGGTGGCTGATTTCGTCGATATGTCTCTCTCCCTGCTGCTGCAGGAGTGTGTAGATTTTCTATTTCTTTTGATTGGAGGGGAAACCCCAGAACCCAGCTGTTCTCTGGGGCTCCCTGCTCTTTTAGATGTAGAGGGTGTAGAAGGACTTTTATCACAATGGTGAACCACCAAAGGGGAACGAACTTCCTTGAGAGTAGGAGTGACTGACATGTCTACAAACATTAAACATAAATTTGTGTTGGAGAAAGTGGGGAACCACACTTAGAACAGATGGAAGGCACAGAAGCACAAAATGGAGTAAAGGGGAAGAGAAAAAAAACTAACCCTATACTTTTTTTTTCAAACAAAAATAACAAAGTGCAACCCACAAGAAAGTTGGACAACTTGATGTGGATATGAGGTGGGGGATTTATGAAGGAGAATGTATTTGGTGCCAATGGAGGACTATAAAAAGTAACTCTGGGAAAGAGATCTGGCTCTGTCTCTTGACCCAAGTGACATGGAGACCGGGAAGTTCACGTTGTGTGTATTTCATTAGACGAGGTAAGAAACAGCAGCTTCTGAAAGAAAGGTGGACATCCTCTATTTTGTATTGCTCTTCAGTGTTAAACTTCAAACTTTTTTACAGGTACACATCACCCATGAGCAGCTCACTCACTCACACATACACACATACACACAAACATCTGTACGCCAAGGTAGGTCACTTAAGGTGCTCTAGTGCTTCAAGTCAGTCTGAATCCTAGGCGAAGGATCACTCAACAAAACAATTTTTTCTGTTCTTCTGAATTATAAATAAACAGGACAATGGACTCGGATCTGTTAAGGTGACCATCAGGCACAAGTTGAACTATAAATGCCAAGAAATAAAGCTACTGAATTATTCATGTATCTATTTTTGGATCAGATCTAATATTCCAACTATTTGAACTTCAGTGTGCATCATCATCATGAAGATCTTTTGCGGGTGACAAAAATTAACACACGTCTTATGGCAATCAGTCGTTCTTTCAGGCATGTCATGGCCAGTATGGTCAGCTGGGCTCGGTTCTCTAATGGAAGTACTGCTAATAACCACCAGCACCAGGCAGGTCCATTGGGACTGGCCTACAGAAACAAGAAAGAGTGAATTTAGTTTTCGTAAGAGGAACAAGCCCCTTAAACGTGTATCTTTTCTGACACACACACACACACACACACACACACACACACACACACACACACACACACACACACACACCCCCACTCCCCCTGCTCACCAGATGGTCGATTTGAAAAATAACCGAAGTCAAGTCCGTGGGCAGTGATTACTACTTATTGTATATCACAGTCCAGTACTTTGGCATATTGTTTTAATATATAAATTCAATTTCTACATATTTGAAATTTTCATATACAAAATCAATGTAAACATTCATTTAATTAAATGCAACACCCCAAAATGGTTAAAATAGACCAGCTTATATAAAATAATGAAGATACAATTTTATAGTTATAAAGTTTAAAAGTAAAATAATTTTCTAAAGTACAACATATAGTATATTCTTCCCAATAGAGGTCTCTCTAAGGTCTCTACACATCCTATGAAATTTAATTGGTCAATGGCAGAAGTAGTTTGACATGAAATTTACAGAGACCTGCTGTGATGTGATGTGATTTCACAAAGAGCAGCTGTTCTGGTACGTAGGTGTGTGTCTGGGGTGCCATCACAGGTTTCTGCCGACAGCTGTGGGTTTAAGTCTCCATCTGCCTGATCTGCTGAGATGTTCTAAATAGGTACCTAATGTTTCTGGCTGATTTGGATTTCCTTATCGATAAACCAAAACCTGTTTTCATATTTTCATACTAATCTCTTTCGGTTTTACTTTCACAATGTCGATATACTCAACTATAAAAAGCACCCCTTCGGCATTCAATTGCTCTGTCTTAGTCTATCTAGAACTGAAAACAGGCACAGTGAGATCTCTACAGCAGTGTACCTATTCATCCCACACCACTATATGTAGATTTCTGATGGGTTTATGATACACACCCTCGCGCTTAGAGGACAGTTTTCATGCAAACTGAACCACAGGGCTAACTATATTTGCCGAGCTGCAGTTAGGTGTGTGCTGGACACATCTGCATTCAAATATGTTGTAAGATCACTTACTTGTGGGTCTGACTCCTTTCCAGGCATTGATCCGAAGTGGCTAAGAATCTGACTCTTCATGTTGTCTTTCAGAGACGTAAACCATGCAACAGCCTGATCATAAACAGAGTTGTGAAGACGTACCAGCTCAGCATACTCCTCTCCCTCCGTCTAGAGTAAACAAAGAGTTCAAGATAAAGCTAAAACTAAGGGGTAGATGTACTAAAGTGTCGTTCCAGTCACAATAGTCGCAAACGATTGGGAAATCTAGGGTGAAATGTACTAAACAAGCGCAATGCTGTTAGTGACTTTTTAGCAATGTTTTGCGGCAGCAGTTTTTCTTTGCAGTTCAGCCTTAGATGAATATGTAATTATGGGAGTTCCAGCATGAATTCATAAAAAGGGGGAGAAGAGAGTGCAAATGAGGGTTCACAAATATTATAATGAGATGTACTAAAGCTGCAGACAATTGTGACGCTTACAATTGCATCAATTTGTTAAGAACTTTTGAAAGCACGTTTTAAAACGGTTGCAATTGCTGCTGGCATTTCACAGTCCACTTTTTCTTGAGCGTTGCCAGTTGTGCTCAATGCATTTTTGAGTACATAATTTTCACTAGAATCAGGGTGTACTTACAAGCCTTGAAAACACATTTCTATGACATTTCTGGTTTTCCCAGCGTTGGGAGCAATAGACTGCACACGTGAAACTAACCCCTCCAGCTCATTCCGAGCATCTGTAATAATATATTACAATAATATCTTTATTTTTATATAACAGCTTTCATAGTGAACCACCATCACAAAGCACTTTACAGAGGCAGGCTGTGAACTGTGTATTATATGCAGAGTCACTTCCAATAGGACATTGATTTAACATCTCATCCGCAGTACCATGATCTATTGTGTGTTAACTGTTTAGGCTATTAAGAAGGCCATGTTACAAATAATAATAATTAAAATAAAATTTAAAAAAAACTCCTAAAATCATTTAGTTTCAATTTAAAAAATCTTTTATTCGCATTGTATAACAATGTGTACAATGCAGCAGCATGATTTATTTTGTGTTACCACTAGGCTAAAGTAAAAAAAGTGCGCTAGGTACTAATTTGATTTTACTACTGTATAGGCCTACTGTACAGATTAATATTTTTATATGATGTAATGTGTAGCCTACCCAAAACACAGTGTTATTTCAGCGCAATGTTTTATATTTAAAATACATCGAGAACCATAAATGTACGTGTGTGCAATTTTATTGTATGGTTTTTAAACCCGACACCTCCTTAAGTCGGACAAACATGATTATGAAAAGATTTTTGGGGGTGAAGGTTGGGGCCCCACTATGAGAATTATATATATATATATATATATATATATATATATATATATATATATATATATATATATATATATATAACAGTATTAAAATAGGTAAAATAAATACAGAACAGAATGCATTGTATAGATGAAGTTTACATTTAACAAAAGCAATGCTATTTTGATTATTGCACTCTTGCATGTATAGACGTTATCCTTCGGGCACTACCTGCTGCAGCAAATCACAACTCAACTGCTGCTATTTATTTGAACAATGTCTCTTGCAATGCATGCTAGAGATCTCACTAACAAAACACAACAAATATTTAAATGTGTGTACTGCAGCTCTTTTCATGAACATATTTTCTCTTGGTACAAAAAGTTTATTTTGCAAAATCACTGCCCCCTTATCTTGTTTTATTATGTTTGCACTCATTAAGTGGTTTAAATTTCCCTTGACTTAATTTCAAGAGCTGCTCTTCAGCCAAAGTGTTTTTATAAAAGTATGATTCTGCTCCATCCAATGAATAGGTAGTAAGTCAAAGCGACAGTTATTACAATGCTGTAGCCCTAATAACAATACTAACAATACACATTCTATGAAAGCAAAAAGTAAAATGCTGTTCCGTTTTATTTCTTGCTGCCACAATAAAACAGAAATATACTTTTAGTGACATTTCAGAGTTGGTCGATATTTTAATAATTCAAAAATTTGTTTGCAAGCATTTTTTTCTATTAATACAGTAACCTAACTGTAACATTAACTTAATGAATGAATGACAGGAGTATAAGCCTAGGCAAAATGACAGGATGACAGTTCGGAATGACTAAGCTTCTGATTAGGAACAATGAACAAGATGAAACTGTAACATTGGTTTTGACTGCAGCTCACTACCAGAACGGTCTTTGTAATTAATTTACTGCATGCAATTACCGCTGCAGCAGGTGTTCTACGTTTTAATGGAGTATAAAAATACTAAAATAAAACATGTCTAAAACCAATAGGCTTTCTGGGGAAGACAGGAAACAGCACAGCAAGGTCCAATTCATCTTACACATATATGTATGTGATACTGGCTCTTTATAAGGGCATTTGTAGAAGTGTAGGGTTTACCTTTTTGTCTTCCAGGTATTCTACATTGGCAGTGTTATATCCATCTCTTTGGCTATGGCTAAGGACTTTAAACCGGGACACTCCAATAGTGTCCACAACTGACCGGCCATCTGGAAAGAACTTGACATTTCGAACTTCCAGCATACAGCCATAGTCAGCAAACCTAAAATACAAAGCAAGTGGGCTCAGCTACACAGAAATTTCTGACTTCATGCAGCCAACAGTTTTGGATTCAATATCAAATGACCCTGACGATCTTTTGGATACAGTACTTGCCTGTCCCAGATGGGGATTTGAAAGTGAATCTATTTAAAAATACAAACTCAGTCAATGTGTATTTCATTGTTTCAGTTCCACTAAAATAATTACATTTCCTTCAACTGGTGGTGTATAAAATGGTCAGACTTGGATTTCATATTATATTGATTTGCACTGTGTGGTTTCTTTAAAACACACACCACATGCTTGTACTGTTTAGATGCCTTACCCTTTGCGCTCATCCGCTATGCACATCCCAAATTGCTTGGTGCCAGTTTCCATACATCTTCGGATCATGAGGCGGTAACGCGGTTCAAAAACATGTAGAGGGCACGAGATAGTCGGAAACGCCATGGTGCATACAAAAATGGGCACTTCCTTATTCAAGCTGCAAAACATGATGCCATATTAAACTGTGTACCACGGACAGTTTTTTAAATATAGAACAGCAACGTAAAAATGTATTTCTAATTCACATACAAGCAAAGACTGTGCTGCATTGCACAGAAATCATTCCATGATTTGCTGCACTGTTAAGTTACTGATATCGGACTAGTGGTGATCACTTAGGGTCGTATGCATAAAGAGTGTTTACCATACATATAACTTTAGGCAGGTCTGGCTAAAAGGGCTTTCATAAAACAACTGGAATTCATAAAACACATTAAAATCACCCTTTTAGCAGTGCGCGTCTAAATGTGAAGATAGGCAGGGTATAGCTATGTTCATGCAGATACAAGTAAACTACATATGCATTACAACTCACCTGCTCCCGTTGACACAATGCTTTAAGGTAACTCATTGCTTTAAGTTACTAAAATAAACGTAAATGAAAGCATTTAGTATATTTTTATTTTGTCTTTGTGGATCATTCACAGTTCAATATTCCTTTAGAGGAGACAATATATGAAAATTAATTTTTTCCTGCAGCAGATCTGAATTTGAGGCAATTTGTGTCTTTTTTGAGTCAGAGTTGATAAAAATATGACTAAGTACTTAGATTATTATTATTATTATAATAATAATAATAATAATAATAATAATAATAATAAAGCAGCCTAATAAAACATTTTATTTGAACTGAAATGAAGCAATGCAGCCATGGAAGCAGGCGGCCCATGATGTAAGTGTAGCCCTTTTAAATAGATGCACTTAACTTCAATTTGCACATTAATAACCCTTAGTTAAAAGTTAAGCCTTATACACTCCTTTACAGTAGCACCAACAATTTAAAATGATGTGATTTGGTAAGTAGGCATCTATCCACCTAGTACGCAATTACTGAAAACAGGGGTCAAACACAAAAAGGAAAAAAAAAGCATTGTTGTTGTTCACAGGTCGTAGCAATGGAAGGCAAAATACTAGGTTAAAAGAAAAAAAACAAAAATCAATACAGTGCTATCAACAGTAAATGGTTTGAACAATTCACAAACACAAAAACAGATATTATATTGTATATTGAAACCTAACGGTGTCCAACTGTACCCTAAATTACTTAATTGAACCAATTAAGCTTCTAATAAGTAATTCAGGATACAGTTGGAACAAAAAGAGAGACACCTGCCCTCCAGGACCAGGACTGGAGACCCCTTCTCTGATATTAAAAGGAGCTCTTACTTGGACAGTTCCTTCATCTCCTCCTCATAGACTGTTTTCCTTTCAGCCAGCTCCTCCGATAGGTAGCGAATGATCACTTCTTCTGTTACAAAAGTCTTGTTGTACATTTTGGTGGCCAGATACTAAAAAATGAGAGAAATCAAAGATTCAACACGGAGTATCTGTCATGGACACAATAAAACCAAAGGACATAAAGCATTAACCCACAGTTACCATTTACCCAAATGTTAACTGTAGGAACAAAGGTCAAACCTGGGGAAAAAGACACCAATCTGTACTGTAGAACTACATGCTTACTATATCCAGCTAGCTCACTTGCTTGTGTTGCTGAACATTTTGTTTAGTACTTTGTCATATGATTCCTGCTGCTGGGTCTGAGAGGAGAAATTTGATCCAAGTTTAAAAACATTTCAGAGGGGAAATATGTCTGTATCTTAGACCCCATTCACACTTGCAATTTAAGGCAGCCCAAGAGTGCCTCAGGGTCGCCCTTTATCATATATGAACGCTCCAAAAAAGAAAAAAAGGCAGCTCAGGGTCGGCCTAGATTTAGGCTACCGTTTTGATGTGGCCCAGGGCCTGCAATCTGAGACCAGACTTTATATACATATAAACACAAAGTAGATTTAGGGACACCTTTTCACATTACCAATTTGATTATGTAGCTCAGTAGCAGGGATCTGAGGAATCCGTTTGCTGTGGAGTAACAAGGAAAAATGAGCATTTTCTACAGTAACACAGACAAAAGCAGTTTTTGTATAATGTCGGAGATTTTGGGGCAAAAAATATTCTAGGGTTTTTTTGTTTGTTTGATAATAACCAAATCAAGACACGTACCATATATAAACATTAACACAGGCAACTTTGCTTTAAACTTACAGAAACATATCAGTCTAACAAAACTGCTTCTGGTATTCAAATTCAGCGTTGAATGAGGCTTCAGTTTACTTCAATCAGTATCCAGAGCTGTTCAAAGATCCCGAAAACAATAACAATTACCCCTAAAGATCGGATCAACGAGTTTGGCAAGGATGAATTTCACATCGATGGTAATGTGCTGTTTTGTACGATTTGAAGTAAAAAAATAAATAAATAAATAAATAAATAAAAAGCATGTTTATTTGTTTTACTGAGTAATGGCACTGGTAAGCTTGTAACTTGCTTAGAATTCGAAAGTGTAAAAAATAATGGTACTTTCACTAATATTTCAATGCCTGTTATTGTGATTATTAGTTTTAATGTTATTCTATTGGTGATAGAGTAGTAGTTTATTATGTATCATGCATGTTGTTGAGCAAAGTGCATTTGATATATGACAGTATTTAGTGTGTAAATAAAGATGGTATTCATGAAGGTTAAACAAATACGTAAAAATTATTAAATAAAAAAAAGGTGTAATGTTCAATATATAAATGTTTACTGTAATGGAATGAGTTAAATAATTTATTTTTGTATAAAATGATTCCAGGTGTAACTGATTACTGAATAATTAATTATTATTTAATGTCATGTCTTTCCTTAGAAGAGAGCAGTAGTGGTCAGTCGGGAGCTTGTCTTGTGAATGTCAGTCATTGTATGTACAACCTGTCAGTCATTTGTAATCTGAGTGAAGAATTCTAAATACCTCTGTGTTTTTGAGAGAATAATGCGATTGTGGGTGGGGGTAAGCTCGGACCATCAAAAAAAAAAAAAAAAAAAAAAATAAAATATATATAATATATATATATATATATATATATATATATATATATATATATATATATATATATATATATATATATATATTAATTACACACACACACACACACACAATTAATAACAAACATCTGCTACAAATCAAGGATTGCTGTATATCCTGGTAGCTCTTCCATTCAGAGTGCAGGCTACCGTTCCATTAAAAAAAAAAGCCACATTTTAGGCCTGTTTTTCAGTCACATATGTGAATGCACAAAAGTGCCTTAAACCGCAAATGTGAAGAGCGTTGCAGACCAAACTATGCGGCAGTCCTGAGGCGTCCCTGGACCAGCACAATAGTGTGAACGGGGTCCAAGTCATTGTTGCAGATAAAAATACAGCAACTTATACATGAACTAGTTTCAGCGGTCTACCATGACAATCGCCTAAGAGGCCACTTCTGAAGATTTAAGACACTAAAACAAATTATGAAAGTGGCTTATTTGCCCCAAATTTGGAAATCTATATCAATACCATATATACCATACCAATAGCTATATCAATCAATACCATGATTACTGAGTTCACACGGTTTAAGGTGATATGGGCGCATTTTTTATTCACCGTTTGTCCATCGGTGAGCCACTGTGTTCATTAAAATTAACTAACGAACACAGACATCAAGTTCTGAAAACTGACATGAGATTATCCGAATAGGCTATTAAATAAGTGATGTCATATTTAACCCTTTGCAGTCCTATGTCAGACCAGGTCCGACATTACAATTTTCCCTTTCTAGTCCGATGTCGGACCCTGTCCGACATCACCAAAATGACGTAAAGCACAGGTCTCTAGTCGTTTTTTCTCCGGAAAAAGCAGAGAAAACCTTAGAATGGCAGAGAACTAGATGAATGAAACTGGAAAAAAAGGGGTGTATCTCGTAGCCCCATGCACTACAGAGATAACACAGACATAAAAGAGAGAGCTGCTTCTGCATCCAGCACTCAAAGAATATCATGGACATTTGTAAAGCTTTTTGAGATGTTATAATAATACAATAATGACTTGGATTGCATTATTGAGGAGTTTGGTGATAAAATGAGTGATCAGGAGAGGATTCATCAGTATGCTCGTCTATAAAGAGGTATGTGAAAAATATAGAGAACAGTACTGAGTGTCTTTTTGCGAATCAATGCCTTTTAAACCTGTTTTACTCTGAAAAAATATATATTTTAAACAGTGTGTATAAAATAAAGTGAGTGTGAAAATAAATTGGACCTAACGCACCAAACAAGCACTGAATAAATGGACTGCAAAGAGTCAAAATAAAGCAACCTACTAAACAATGATCGCTAGCAAACGTGATTGTCAGTAAATGAAACACAATACTCGGAAATACCAGCAAGAACAAGTCAGTGGCACTGTAACTTTTCATGACTGCCTTCCTATTAAATTTACCAAACCAAAGAAGTAACAGTAGGTATTGTCTATTGTATAGGTCAAGAGAAACACAGTAAGCACACACCAAAGATAATCAAAAAGACTGTTTACTACCATATACAGTGCCTATAGAAAGTCTACACCCCCTTTCAAAATGTTCACCTTTTGTTGCATGATAGCCTGGAATTAAAATGCATTAAATATAATATATATAATATATATATATATATATATATATATATATATATACACACACACACACACACACACACACACAGCTCTGGAAAAAATTATCAGTTTCTCTGGTTTTACTATTTATAGGTATGTGTTTGGGTAAAATGAACATTTTTGTTTTATTCTATAAACTACTGACAACATTTCTCTCAAATTCCAAATAAAAATATTGTCATTTAGAGCATTTATTTGCAGAAAATGACAACTGGTCAAAATAACAAAAAAGATGCAGTGTTGTCAGAACTAGAATAATGCAAAGAAAATACGTTCATATTCATTTTTAAACAACACAATACTAATGTTTTAACTTATGAACAAGGTACAAGGTTGTCCTGGAAGAAAACTTGCTTCCTTCTGCTCTGACAATGTTCCCCAAATCTGAGGATTCTTTTTTCCAGCAGGACAATACTCCATGCCACACAGCCAGGTCAATCAAGGTGTGGATAGAGAACCACCAGATCAGGACCCTGTCAAGGCCTGCCCAATCTCCAGACCTGAACCCCATTGAAAACCTCTGGAATGTGATCAAGAGGAAGATGGATGGTCACAAGCCATCAAATTTTTGCGCCAGGAGTGACATAAAGTCACCCAACATCAATGTGAAAGACTGGTGGAGAGCATGCCAAGACGCATGAAAGCTGTGCTTGAAAATCAGGGTTATTCCACCAAATATTGATTTCTGAACTCTTCCTAAGTTAAAACATTAGTATTGTGTTGTTTAAAAATGAATATTAACTTATTTTCTTTGCATTATTCGAGGTCTGACAACACTGCATCTTTTGTTATTTTAACCAGTTGTCATTTTCTGCAAATAAATGCTCTAAATGACAATATTTTTATTTGGAATTTGGGAGAAATGTTGTCAGTAGTTTATAGAATAAAACAAAAATGTTTATTTTACCCAAACACATACCTATAAATAGTAAAACCAGAGAAACTGATAATTTTGCAGTGGTCTCAATTTTTTCCAGAGCTATATATATATATATATATATATATATATATATATATATATATATATATATATATATATATATATACACACACACACACACACACACACACACACACAC
The DNA here is from genome assembly GCF_017654505.1 of Polyodon spathula. NCBI lineage: Eukaryota > Metazoa > Chordata > Actinopteri > Acipenseriformes > Polyodontidae > Polyodon > Polyodon spathula. Next base: position 20,265,597 of record NC_054542.1, on the reverse strand, counting down.
ACACACACACACACACAGTGCCTTGCAAAAGTATTCAGACCCCTGACCAATTCTCTCATATTACTGAATTACAAATGGTACATTGAAATTTCGTTCTGTTCGATATTTTATTTTAAAACACTTAAACTCAAAATCAATTATTGTAAGGTGACATTGGTTTTATGTTGGGAAATATTTTTAAGAAAAATAAAAAACTGAAATATCTTGCTTGCATAAGTATTCAACCCCCACACATTAATATTTGGTAGAGCCACCTTTCGCTGCAATAACAGCTTTAAGTCTTTTGGGGTAAGTATGTACCAGCTTTGCACACAGTGTCGGAGTGATTTTGGCCCATTCTTCTTGGCAGATTTGCTCCAGGTTGTTCAGGTTGGTTGGACGACGCTTGTGGACCGCAATTTTCAAATAGTGCCACAGATTCTCAATGGGATTGAGATCAGGACTTTGACTGGGCCACTGTAGGACATTCACCTTTTTGTTCTTGAGCCACTCCAATGTTGCTTTGGCCTTGTGCTTGGGATCATTGTCCTGCTGAAAGGTGAATTTCCTCCCAAGCTTCAGTTTTTTAGCGGACTGAAGCAGATTCTCTTGCAGTATTTTCCTGTATTTTGCTCCATCCATTCTTCCTTCAATTGTAACAAGATGCCCAGTCCCTGCTGATGAGAAGCATCCCCACAGCATGATGCTGCCACCACCATACTTCACTGTAGGGATGGTGTGTCTTGAGGCATGGGCAGTGTTAGGTTTGTGCCACACATAGCGCTTTGAGCTTTGGACAAAAAGCTCTATCTTGGTCTCATCTGACCACAAAACCTTTTCCCACATCGCAGCTGGATCACTCTCATGCTTTCTGGCAAACTCCAGACGTGCTTTCAGATGGTACTTTTTGAGTAACGGCTTCTTTCTTGCCACCCTCCCATACAGACCAGTGTTATGCAGAGCTCTTGATATGGTTGACTGGTGCACCATTACTCCACTCCCAGCCACTGAACTCTGTAGCTCCTTCAAAGTGAGTGTTGGCCTCTCTGTGGCTTCTCTCAAGTCTCCTTCTTGTTTGAGCGCTGAGTTTTGAGGGACTGCCTTTTCTTGGCAGTGCCTGGGTGGTGTGATGCAGCTTCCATTATTGATCCAACTGTGCTCACTGGGATATCCAAACACTTGGATATTATTTTGTACCCTTTCCTTAATCTATGCATTTGTATTACTTTTTCTCTAACTTCTGTAGAATGCTCTTTGGTCTTCATTTTCCTTCAGATCCACAGCCTTACCAATGATCCTTCAACAGTGGGGGTTTTTATCCAAAAAATGTGACAGCAACTTTAATGGTTCACAGGTAGAGGCCAATGGTAAGGTAACTGTGTCCTTGTTAGGGCAATTTCTTTCATCGGTGCAAACTGGGAGCTTCCACAGCACAGGGGTTGAATACTTATGCAAGAAATATATTTCAGTTTTTTTTATTTTTCTTAAAAGTATTTCCCAACATAAAACCAATGTCACCTTACAATAACACCGTGTAACAAATTTATTTATTTTTTGTTATTTTTTTTGTATTTACAGTATAATCGTAAATCTCGAACAACTACTCACTTCTAAATATTTTGTAGTCATTTTTGTATTACTTTAGTATAAATACATGTTAATTTGGATTATATGTTGTTTTTTTCTGACTTTATGTGAACGAAAAATCACACATTTGCCTGTTTTCCCATTGGAATTAGTGATATTTTGAAATATCAATGTCCTGGTCACAAAAGCAAAGTTTGTGGGGAATAATAGCCATTTTCTATACTTTTGAGGCATAAGCAATTAGGAAATAACACTTACTACCCAGGAACAAAAATTGTGTTACATAGTGTAACTGATTCTGAGTTTCAGTGTTTAAAAATAAAATATCAAACAGAACGAAATTTCAATGTACCATTAGTAATTCGGTAATATAAGAGAATTGGTCAGGGTTCTGAATACATTTGCAAGCCACTGTATATACATCCTACCCCACAACTTCCAAGTGAAAAAAAAAATTCTAGAAATTTGTAGAATTTTATTAAAAATAAAAACTGAAATAGCTTGGTTGGATAAGTGTCCACCCCATTTGTAATAGCAAAACTAAATTAGCTCAAGTGTAACCAATCGTCTTCAAAATCACACACCAAGTGGCCTCCACCTGTTTTAAACTGTAGTGATTCACATGATTTCAAGATAAATTTAGCAGTTCCTGTAGGTTCCCTCTGCTGGGTAGTGCATTTCAAAGCAAAGACTCAACCATGAGCACCAAGGCGCTTTCAAAAAAACTCAGAGACAAAGTTGTTGAAAGGCACAGATTAAGGAATGGGTATAAAAAAAACTAATGTCTTAAATATTCCTTGGAGCACGATCAAGACGATTATTAAGAAGTGGAAGGTGTATGGCACCACCAAGACCCTGCCTAGATCAGGCCGTTCCTCCAAACTGGATGACCGAGCAAGGAGACTGATCAGAGAGGCCACCAATGGCAACTTTGCAAGAGCTACAGGCTTTTATGGCCAAGACTGGTCAACGTGTGCAATACAATATCAACAATATCCCAAGGTCAACAATATCCCAAGCACTCCACAAATCTGGCCTGTATGGTAGGGTGGCAAGAAGGAAGCCATTACTCAAGAAAGCCCATTTTGAATCCTGTTTGAATTATGCAAAAAAAAAAAAAAAAAAAAAAAAAAAAAAAAAAAAGCTCTCAGGAGATTCTGGAGCCATGTGGCAAAAAGTTTTGTGGTCTGACGAAACTAAAATGGAACTTTTTAGCCTAAATGCAAAGCATATGTTTGCCGCAAACTCAACAAAGCACATCACCCAAAGAACACCATCCCTACTGTGAAGCATGGTGGTGGCAGCAGCATCAGCATCATCATGTTATGGGGATGTTTCTCATCGGCAGGGACTGGGGCAATTGTCAGGATAGAAGGGAAAATGAATGGAGAAAAGTACAGAGAAGTCTTTGAGGAAAACCTGCTGCCCTGTGCAAGAAAGCTGAAACTGGGGCGGAGGTTCACCTTTCAGCATGACAACCACCCAAAGCACACAGCCAAAGCAACACTGTAGTGGCTTATGAACAAAAAGGTAAAAGTGCACGAGTGGCCCAGTCAGAGCCCTGACCTAAATCCAATCGAAAATTTGTGGCAAGATTGAAGATTGCTGTCCATCAATGCTCCCCAAGGAACCTGACAGAGCTTGAACAGTTTTGTAAAGAACGGTCAAATATTTCCAAATCTAGGTGTGCAAAGTTGGTTGAGACCTATCCCAACAGACTCACAGCTGCCACAGGTGCTTCCACCCAGTATTAACTCAGGGGGGTGGAGACATATCTAATTACAATCTTTCAGTTTTGCATTTTTAATATATAACTTTTTCCTCTTAGCAGTGGAGTATGGTGTGTAGATAAGTGGAACAGACTGCATGCATGAAAGAGGCACTGACAAAACAAAATGTGAAAAAAAGCTCAAGGGGGTGTAAACTTTTATAGGCACAATTTTATTGCCATTTAAAAAAAAAAGTGGTCCCCTAGATGCCACTTAACTTTGCAATGGTGTCATACCCACCTTAACATTTCTTCTTTCCTTTCTTTGTGTTCATTGCTGTTAACATGTAGTCAAAAACAAATAATAATAATTTGCAGGCGCCGTCTTCTCATCAAGTTTTGCACTCTACTGAGAGATCAGTGGGCGGGCACTGCAGGTCTTAAAATGCACTCAACTGGCTATTGCTAGGTAACACTTTGCTTCTCTTAACTAATAGGATGCCGTCCAAACTGACAAAGACCCCAAATAGTTACAGACTGAGTCCAGAAAATGTTATATTTTGGTGTTTCTCCCACAGTAATTTGAAATAAAAAAGCAGCATTATTTTGCCACGCCAGTGTGAGCTGGAATAAACACTACTTCCAGTTAGGTAGTGCCTGATAAAACTGTAGTACCAGTGTGTTGTATTTGTTTTAAAACTTTAAAGTTATTTTTCTTGTTAAAAAATGACTTGAGTGTATTTCTTTAAATAGTCATTTAAAAATGGATTACAAAAAAATGACATAAAATGACACATATGTGGTACAACGTTTGTTTCATTTAGTTTGTTCATGTATTAAAGAAGTAAACAAGCTAATTTTCTCACCAATGAAAGGTCCTCTTTACAGAGTGGACAGCTGGGGTTGTGGTCAAGGCATCGCTCAAGACATTTTAGACAGAAGGTGTGTCCGCATGGAGTGGTGACTGGTTCATAAAACAACCTGTGGATTGTCAGAGAGAATTCAAAGATTAAGCTGGATAGTCAGTCATAGAGGGCATATGTAGATACACACAGTGATGCACAGTGCCCTACCGGTAAGCACATAATGAAACCAGGTCGGAAGAGAATTTCAGAGAATGAGGATCACATTTAGGGTATGATTTAGCAATGCATTTACACAAACATGCAGTGTGTACTCTCCTTCACCCCTGGAGTTACTTTTTCAGTAACATTAACAGTTTTATTTTATTTTCACCAAAAAAAAAAAAAAAACACGTAAAATGAAAACTGTATTTGTGTAAAAAGCTTGAAAAATCAGTCCTACATCTATTAAAAAAAAAAAAAAACAAAAAAAAAAAAATTCTTGACATTAAATCCAAAAGCAGAAGTGTAAATTTTAGATTAAAAAAAAAAAAAAAAAAAAAAATCATTAAATAATTGATTTGTGATTAAAAAGACTACTTATGCAATAGTAATTACGTCTAGCAGATTCTAGTTTCACAACTTGTTATTGAAAACTTTCTTATGACATGTTGAAACGATAAGAAGTCAAGCAAACATTTCGGCTAATGCCTTCATCTGTGTCGTAACAAAACATAACTCTGATGAAGGCATTAGTCAAATGTGTCAACAAGGAGTTTTAGTTTTAACTAATTTATGACAGTGTTCAAAATCAGCACTTCATCTTTAACCAACACATGTTTTACATTAAAATCCTACGCAGTTTGGGTTCTGAGACTGTACAGATCCCAGCTTGTAGTTTAATGTCGGTCACACAGGTGCCTTTACTGCTCAATAGTATTATTGTAGGCATTAAAGGTGATGGTACCTCATGCAGAGAGAGCATTCCAGATCAGAGGAGTCAACCAGATGAATGGGGACTTCCCGAGACCCTTTACAGACTGCAGTTTTCTGAGGTAAACACTCCCCATCTGTTAAAACAACAATACAGGAATACAATCATCCAAGCTTTTTTTTTAATTCATTACGAACAGCATTCGTTATGCAACATTAGGTATGTCTTGCAACATGATTATTTAATCTAAAAAAAAAAAAAAAACAGTTTTTTCACAATAAAAACACCAAGAAAGTTAATTAAAAAAAAAAAAAAAAAAACACATGCAATCTGTTCATTTCATGAATTTTCCTAAACCCTTTTCTCTACACTAGCATAAATGAAATAATGAAATAAACACTGATAATAACTATACCCATACACTAAGATATAAAGCACTTCTAACTGTACTATTCAAAGACAATCCTGCAAAAACAACTCTCTTGGGATATGACAAAATACAAACCTTGTTTAAGAATTTTGCAGGGGAGTTCAAAGCCCTGAGATGACCCAGAGTCACTGTGGCATCTCCTCTTGAGGCTCGAGCCTGGAAGACTGGACAGCACTGACCCCAGAGTCTTTGTGTCCTCAAAGGGAAAGTCAAGTTTATTCAAAGAGTGTGGAGTCTTCACAGACTCAACAGTGGTAAACACACTACTATCGCAAGGTGAGGTTTTGGAGACTTTGAATAGGGAGTCCTAAAAAAAAAAAAAAAAAAAAAAACCCAAACAAATGCTGTTCAAAATTCACATTTCATCTTACACTGTACAATCACCAAACCAATTAAAAAGTTAAAAAAATAATTAATGATTTAAAACTAGGTCCAGTTGAAGGGGTTCCAGGTTTTTTGTTTTTGTTTATAGTGTATTTTAATTATAGCATGTTTTGGAGCATGAAATGTCAGTTTTATTTCAATTCATAAAGTAACAGAAAATATTCACTTTTAATTGAAACTACTGGTAACTCTTTAATATTTAAGAAAAATAATAAAATACATTTGGCCACCAGGTGACATGTGCCTATTCAAATCCCTCCAAAGCCAGAAATGTAATATTTCAGAAATTGAGGACAAACCCCAACAACTCGTACATTTGAGCAGTTCGATTTGTTGTTGTTGACGATTATGGTGACAATAAAGCATTGAACAGTCCCCCCCCGAATAGTTTAGACCAAGTTACAGCTTTAAGGGAGGCCAAGGATTGTGAGTGAATTAAAAACATAGAGAAGGAGCAAGTTATTTAATAATTATTTTCTAATTAGTTAGAATTACAGTGGACAGTGTAGTATTTTAGTAGAATCAGTTCTCTCCTAAAGATAAACTTCACAAAATGTGACATTACTTTTGAACACCCATCACTTAGCCTCTCATCTGTAAGCGACAAGTTGATGGAGTTAAGAAGGGAGGGTTTGAGCTGCGTGTACGATGACTGAGGTCGAAGAGGAGATGGAAAGCTGTTGTTCTCAAACGCAGATGAAAACATTTCACACAGGATCTGTGGGTAAAGACAGCAGGCAGAAGAATCAGGGTGACTGTGCAGAACGCATGTAACCAGAACTCTGCAATAGGGATTATCACCAACAGACAGCACTTTTTTCCTACAGCCTCTGGGACCAATTAGTGTTCAACCCATACAAAAGATATGATTTCCAGAATGGATTTCTATAATTCTCCAAAGCCCTGTTAACGCGTGCAAAACACCGCTTGAGCAGGCACTGTTTGGAGTGATCAGAAATCATCATTTAAAACATACTGTCAAACCTTCTTTGCATGGCCAGCAATTATTCAGAAAATTATCAAAGTTAATTATCGTGACACTTTCGCAGATTGTTTAAGACATGTACTGCATTGCTTGAACATACATATGGGTGGGGAGGGTTACACTTTCCTGGTTTTTATGGGGGATTTTTTTGGTTAAACTTATACTCAATCATTCACCGTAACAATGAGTTATTATTCCAAATACTATATCTTCTCTTAAGTGAAGTTGTTACTTCACTTTTTTTTTACTTTTGTTTTCATTTTGACTTTTTTTTTTGCACATCCTCACAGACCATGAACCTGGACCAAAAATAATAGTTGAAAATATATAGCTTTCTATGGAAATAGTCCCTATAGTTTTACATTTAAAAATGTTATTCTTACTAGAGTCATAATGAAGCCTAACACAAAATTAATGGGAATTACTATCCATTAAAGAGTAAGTTGTGGGGTTCCGAAACATATAGCATACATGTCCCCATGTGTTGCTACAACAGTTTAAATAACGTACCTGTAATTTTTCTTTTCATTGCTAAACATCCCGACAACTTAACGTATCAACTTTAAAGACTGTTTCAAAACTATTTTCAAAATGCTTGCTCCATATTATTGCCCACATTGTCAAACAAGTAACACAGCAATAACGAGATATGGAACAGAATGCTGTTACACATGCATTTCCCTAGTAGCAATAGACTGCTGAAACAGAAAATGTACACATTGCAGATTCTGAAGAAACAGTTTGGTCAGCGGGCACTACCTTTTGTGCTTCGAGTTTTACTGAGCTCCACTCAGGCCTTAAAGCCACACAGAAAAGAAACTCTTTCAATGCCTCCTCATTTCTGCCAACCTTGGTTAGTGCAACAGCCTTCAAATAGTGTGCCTGTACAAGAAAAGAAGGAACTGTTTGTTAAATCAGCAGCTTGAAGAACCTCAACATACATACTGTAAGCTCACACTAAAACTAGGAATGGATAAAACTGCCATGCAAATTGTACCAAGAGTGGTCTGTTAGTGCAATGGTCCCTTAAAGGACTACAAAATAATTCGTACCCAATACTTTTTATCATCACTTCGTAGGCATCCTATTTTCCTATATGAAAGACTCACTTATGGTAAATTTTATTTGATTTTTATTTAACTGGATCTATATTTCAGCACAGAGAATTCACAATGAATGAATGGCGATGAATGATGATTGCAATTGCAGATGATTTTTGAACTGTAAAGGGTGCTCAGGGCCCGATTACTGTGATGGGCACTCGGGGCCCGTGAAAGATAAATTTGGCCAGGGGCCTCGTCCGTTGGTGCCCGACGGCTACCTGCATGAGGCCGGCTGGAAAAACATGAACAGTTACATGCATCCCAGTGCCGCAGACAGGAAGTGGCTATGGGCCACCTTCCCCCAGGACGAGCCACGCTGTGAGATGGTGGCTGGGGAGGATGGAGGCCGAAACAAAAAGAAGCGACACGAAATAATAACAGACAGAGCTTTTATGCGCTTGCTGATGACATGTTGGTTAAGAGCAGTTAAACTTGTGCTAAAGACATTTGCTTAAAAGAGTAAAATTCCATTACTACCCCTGCATGGGTTTGGACTATTAAAAAGGATCTTTGCATTCCACAGGAAGCGTCGCATTGACTCTGGTGCTTCAGTGGGGTAGAGAGCCATCGTCGGGGACCAAGTTACTCACAGCACCTCAGCAGCCCCTACTGGCCAGGCACCCTGTGAGCTAAACCAGACTCATGCAGGGCCCTGTGTAATTCGCATTAACGAGAACATGGAAGGAAACACAGAATGATGCAGAATCCAGTCATGAGTGGAAGAAAAAAAAAACAACATCTGAAAGAAAAATGCATTTGGCAGTAGATCATTAAGCTTGAAATTACATATTTCAAGAGAAATTGTAAAACTTTGGGAATGTACACACATTTTGTACAGTACGGGACAAGCATCTACCATGCTGGTCTTTGCTAAAAGACGCAGAGTAGTTTGGGTTTTTCCTCACTAGTAACAGCTTTTCGGAATGTCAAAAAAGCCTTTACAACTGGATAAACCTTAGAGATGAAAAACTAACACCAAAAGTTCAGCATGGTAAGTCAGTTCCCCAATGACTTCTATGAATCGTGTGGTATGATGTTATGCAAATGCTGTCAGCATTCAACTGTCAGAATCGCATCAGCAAGGCTCTCAAGCACTCCAAACCACGATAGCAGACAGGAATTTGTTAAAGATTTTGTTGCGGTGTGTGAGGAGGCCGATATCCCACTTGAAAGTCTCATAGGGCCCTACTCATGTAGGGCTGGCCTACGTCCTCCAGGGGCTGGTAGTATGCAGCCATCCGGTATCACCCCGGTGGAAAAAGTCTATCGGTGGGATCCCTTTATTTACTGCTTATCCTACCCAGTCGTGCAATGGTATTCAAAACTAGATGGTATTTTACCTTGGGCCATAGAGGTCTTAATCTGCAAGAGCTGTCCCCGTCTTGAACAGCTTGGGCGTAATTGTTCATAGCTGTGTGGAGTTTGGCACGTTTTCCCATCAGGATATAGTCAAAAGGAGCTGTAAAATATGAGAGTTAATATTTAATAACACACAGGGATATGCTGAAGCTCAATAGTTGGCAGGTTATCAGAGTCAGTTGGCAAACATTACAACAAAGCATGCTTACATAATACTAGAGATGCCAGCTTTGTAAGATAAAATTTCCAAGCACCTATGCCAAGTGGTCCTATGTCCTAAAACTTAAAGTACAGGAACTCCAATAAAATAGATTTTCTTAAACAAAAATTATACATATTTGCGTTTTATTTATTAATTGCACTTGAGGTCAAATTTAATAGGTAACCCATGGGAGGCTACTCCGCCAGTCAGTGCTGCCAGATTGGCAGTTTTCCAGCCATATTTTTCTTGTTTTGAAAGCATCTTGTGGTTAAATACTGTCTTTGGTGGTTTAGTAATTTTTATCGTGCATGTTCTTTCTCTATTACTTTCACCAGCGCAGAAATTCAAACACCATAACATCCTGTATAGTATATTACGTCTGGACAATTTATATCATTATATCAGTTCTGGACAATTTAATATAACACAACATTCTGAACACATTTTTTCCTGGAACTACCGCATTTGAGCTCATCGGATAAAAAAAACAAAAAAACAAACAAACAACAACCCTTGGTTCTGATACTGTAAATTGTGAGACAAAAAGCAGATAAATAAATACATACATACATAATTTATAGCATTACTGTGTTTTTTTTTGGTTTGTTTTTTAATAAAATGTGTAGCACTTATTTATGCTTTTGTAATACAGTCTCCAGCTAAGAGAACACCCCTCGGGAAGCATGCAAAGTGTTCTTATAGCCAAAGTGTGCTCCAGGATGGAGTCAGCCACCAGGCACATATGTATTCAACATATGAAATGAACTGAATAAGTAAAAGCAAAACAATAGGCAAGTGTATGTTAATAAACTAAAATAAAGTAACAGACAAACTAACATTAATAAAACTAAAGCAAAACCACAAGGTCAAAAAGCTTAAAATCGCTATGTACCATGAAATTAGCTGGCGGGTGTGTTTCGGTCTATCACAATGGCAAAGAAAAAAACTAAATTAACACAACACCCCTACAATGTTACAAAATGCAACAGCAATATACAAGACCTGCACATTATTTAACAGAATGGTGAAGCAACTCACCAGAACGGGAAACACCAAATTGCTCACACGAACATAATTACCGTTATTAGTTTTTTTTAAAACACCATTTCTAATAGAACGTCCCGATTTGTAGATTAGGTTTGTACCGTCCCCTGTAGATACGCACAAGGCACACAATGCAAATCGTATTAGACAGTGGAATACAAATACCTACAGTACCAGAACAAGGAGGATACAATTTCATGGTATTTCAAGGACTAAAAGTAAAATTAAAGAACTAAAAACATTGTCATTTTATAAGGCAACATGCAATGACCTAATAGGATGCTAATTTAATCTGTCATGGAGAATGTCAGCTCCAGCTTTGTTATAATTTTAAACCCTGGTTTCACCCACGCTAAAAATTAACACATAATAGGTAGAGAAAAATGACGAGAGCGCGACCATGAATGTCCCTACGGATAACATATTGCACTTATTCCTTTCCGATGGGCAAGGTTAACTATAAACACCAAACTGACTGCTGACAGTGAGTGAGCATTGAGCGCACACGTGGCTAAATTACATTTTTAAATAGCAGGGCAGTGGTTCTGCAATCTGTAGGCTAAAATAAATAAATAAAAAAAACATTGTATGATGTTGCTTCTGTTAAAAATGTGTAGTATTTACTAGGTACATTTGCTTTCTGGAGTTTAAATGTTCAGTGTTTGTAGTTTAGTTTAATCAGTTCAGTGTGTTTTATCTAAGTTTATGTTTTTAAATAACAGTATTATTGAGTTTAGCAGGCAGCTGTGCCACCCTACTTAGACAGTGAAATCTCTATGCTAGAGCGTACACGACTGTGCTATCTTTACTTGCAATGCTTTATGTGTTTTTTGACTAATTCGTTGAAGAACTTTGTCGAGTAATTAGCATTAGCCTACGCATGTACACTTCTAATTATTAGGCTAATAAAAGCAAAAAGCACTGTAATATTATTATTACAAAAAGGGAACCGCGGATTAAAAAAATTAAAACAACAATAATCAATCCCTAACTCCTGGATTGGGAAGTGTCTGAAACTGGATTCCCTACTCCAAACCTATTGAGTGTGTTCATATCATATAGCGAGTGCCCATCAACAATCTGTCTGGCAGCTGATGAACAGATGACTGCACTAAACACTAACACGTGAGCATTTTGCTAAAAGTCATTTTTGACTGCATGATATAAATGTCACTGTTCTACTTTAATCAAATTTAGTTTTTGGAAATATTCACTTCAAAACAATGTGCTTATTCTGGCTGGACTCGATACTGCACAAGACACACATAGCATTTTAAATGTCCAGCTCAAGTGTTAAACCATCTGCCTTCTGAGCCAGCAACTTGAGTCCTGTTTATTTTTATTTTTTTTAATGACCCGCTTAAACGTTCATTTTAAAATACAGAATAACATAACCCTGTCTAGGGGCTGCATTGTTTCATAATCAGGGTGTAGTTTTACTGAAATGTGATAAAAAGCAGGCACATCTATCACATTGGTAGGTAAGCATTTAAAAAAAAAAAAAAATACATTTTATATATATATATTTTCAGTTAACATCAGTAAGTACTTAAGCCTAGTAAGTAGAAAATATATTTTTACTTTTTTCTGTTTTCATAGGTATATTATGACTATCTGAGATGGGGGTACGCAGTAGACTAGATTTTTTTGGAAAGGGGTACCGGGCCTAAAAAGTTTGAAAACCACTGCGCTAGATGATTTCCATAGTTTTCTTTACTCCCTCGCTAGTCTAGCGAGTATACATGTTTTATTGAAAAATAATTTTGTATCTTTGGTGAGCTGACTACATATATACATATATATGCTTGCAAAAGTATTCAGACCCCTGACCAATTCGCTCATATTACCGAATTACAAATGGTACATTGAAAGTTCATTCTGTTTGACATTTTATTTTTAAACACTGAAACTCAGAATCAATTATTGTAAGGTGACATTGGTTTTATGTTGAGAAATATTTTTAAAAAAAATAAAAAACTGAAATATCTTGCTTGCAAAAGTATTCAATCCCCTGTGCTGTGGAAACTCACAATTTGCACCAATGAAAGAAATTGCCCTAACAAGGACACAATTACCTTACCATTGGCCTCCACTTGTGAACCATTAAAGTTGCTGTCACATTTTCTCGATAAAAACCCCATTGTTGAAGGATCATTGGTATGGCTGTGAATCTGAAGGAAAATGAAGACCAAAGAGCATTCTACAGAAGTTAGAGATAAAGTAATACAAATGCATAGATTAAGGAAAGGGTACAAAATAATATCCAAGTGTTTGGATATCCCAGTGAGCACAGTTGGATCAATAATGGAAGCTGCATCACACCACCCAGGCTCTGCCAAGAAAAGGCCGTCCTTCAAAACTCAGCGCTCAAACAAGAAGGAGACTTGTGAGAGAAGCCACAGAGAGGCCAACAATCACTTTGAAGGAGCTACAGAGTTCAGTGGCTGGGAGTGGAGTAATGGTGCACCAGTCAACCATATCAAGAGCTCTGCATAACACTGGTCTGTATGGGAGGGTGGCAAGAAAGAAGCCGTTACTCAAAAAGTACCATCTGAAAGCACGTCTGGAGTTTGCCAGAAAGCATGAGAGTGATCCAGCTGCGATGTGGGAAAAGGTTTTGTGGTCAGATGAGACCAAGATAGAGCTTTTTGGTCAGCACTATGTGTGGCGCAAACCTAACATTGCCCATGCCTCAAGACACACCATCCCTACAGTGAAGTAAGGTGGTGGCAGCATCATGCTGTGGGGATGCTTCTCATCAGCAGCGACTGGGCATCTTGTTACAACTGAAGGAAGAATGGATGGAGCAAAATACAGGAAAATACTGCTACAGAATCTGCTTCAGTCTGCTAAAAAACTGAAGCTTGGGAGGAAATTCACCTTTCAGCAGGACAATGATCCCAAGCACAAGGCCAATGCAACATTGGAGTGGCTCAAGAACAAAAAGGTGAATGTCCTACAGTGGCCCAGTCAAAGTCCTAATCACAATCCCATTGAGAATCTGTGGCACTATTTGAAAATTGCGGTCCACAAGCGTCGTCCAACCAACCTGAACAACCTGGAGCAAATCTGCCAAGGAGAATGGGCCAAAATCACTCCGACACTGTGTGCAAAGCTGGGACATACTTACCCCAAAAGACTTAAAGCTGTTATTGCAGCGAAAGGTGGCTCTACCAAATATTAATGTGTGGGGGTTGAATACTTATGCAAGCAAGATATTTCAGTTTTTTATTTTTCTTAGAAATATTTCCCAACATAAAACTAATGTCACCTTACAATAATTGATTCTGAGTTTAAGTCTTTTAAAATAAAATATCGAACAGAACGAAATTTCAATGTACCATTTGTAATTCAGTAATATGAGAGAATTGGTCAGGGGTCTGAATACTTTTGTAAGCCACTGTATATATAACGGTTTTGGAGTAGCGTATTTGAAAGCGAGTCGCGCAAATGGATCCCCAAAGGGAAAACACACCACTGTTAAGAACGCTTCTGTTTGGAAGATTACTACTGCTTTTGCTGTTTATTACTGTTTAGTTACTGTATGTATTTGTTTATTTATGATTACCAATTCTCTGCTCTATTTACTGTATCTATTTGGTTATTAATTGTTTATGATTATTGACCTTCCCCTCCTTTATTTAAATCAACCTATTTCTGGAATATAATTTATTTTTATTATTTTATACATCTTGTGTTTTGGTTAGCATTATTAATTACTGAATGTGTCTTTTGCACTGTAACTTGATGACACAGTGCAACCCCACCACGGTCTGCATGGACTGTGTAAATGCAGGAATTAGTTATGCCGTTTCATTTTATTTGGGGATTTGATATTTGTTTGCTAATTTATTTTGCGCATCTGTTTATTTTGCATTTGTGTTTTTGTGGCTTTATAGTTATTTGTTTCTTCTCTTCACAATTTATATTTCATATTTATCTTTGTGAAGTTATCATATTCCCTGTGTCTGTCCGTTTCCATGTTCTCCATGGTGTGGTTGTCTTTAACTTCTCTACAGAGCCTAAATACTTTGGTGTTCTTTTTGAACTTCAACCTCACCTGTGTTGGAGAAACATGCACTTTTAAGATTATTTTTGTAGCTTGAAACACAAGAGACACATAACTACCATGCACGATAAATACTTACACATATTGTAATGACCATAGCATGATAGTATAGACTTGGGCGTATACAGAGTTCATACCCAGAGAAGATGACATCAGGCGGCTTGGGGTACCTCGTTGGCAACACTGTCGCGGTAGGACTCCCCCCATCTTTATTTCTAAAAGTGGCGTATGTTGGGTAACATGGAAAGAAGTTTGAATGCAATATAAGATACATGTGTTTGCAGGTTTGTAAACTCTGTTAGTTTTAAAAGGAGATTATCAGAGGAGGTATAGTAACTGTTGGGTAACATGGAAAGAAGTTTGAATGCAATATAAGATACATGTGTTTGCAGGTTTGTAAACTCTGTTAGTTTTAAAAGGAGATTATCAGAGGAGGTATAGTAACTGGTAAATGCGAGATTGCAAGATTGCATTTCATTGCACTGAAGATGACCGTCTGACTGCTGGAATAAACACAATCGCATATTGCTGGAGGAACTGATGATCTTAAAAGATAACACAGTTTAAGCATAAAGGAATAAAGGGCCACACCAAGACAACACCATCTTATGCAGTGAGAGCCAGAATCAGTTTTCTTTACAACACGTACATGAGACTCTGCACAGGGGGTTGCCCAGGGTGACTGAACCCACAAAGAGAAGGAAGGAGGGTGGGGCTGAGGTCAGTGGCTACTTAATCAAGGTGCGCTCAGCTCAGCTCACTTTTCTCTTTCATTAAGACTAGTATTGGAGACTTGTCGATCGATAAGTCCTGGAGGATCAAACCTACAGTACTGCATTGTATTATTTTGTTCTGTTATGTTTTGAACTTAAATTTTGCACCGTGCAGTTTGCATATGAAAGTGTGATCTGTACTGTTTTGCATTGAACTTTTTGTTTCCGGAATTAAACCTGTACATATTGAATAAATCAAACTTATAGCAAGAAACAACTACTCACTACTTTTAAAAAAACTACATAAACCTGTTAAACCATAGAAACCTGACATTTACTTATTTTTAATTCAAATACATTTGAAATAAGGTTAGTCAACTTTAAATTTCCTCTGCCCTAACCACAGCAGACACAACATTTTAGACATTTTCTTTCAATCGGAGCAGTGCATTAAACAATTTGACATCACTGGCATAGCAAAGAAGGGCGTTAGGACCAGAAATACTGACTTAAACAGTTTTCCATATAGTTTGTCGCACATATTTTCTTATTTGCATAAGTTTTACAGAGATTAAAAATTGAATGGATGGCTTACTGTTTAATAAAACTAACCCAGTGTTTAAATAAAAAAAAAAAAAAAACAATAAAAAAAAACATCTTGGTTGATATCCCTTATTCTGTTATTCCTTATTAGTTAATTTCTTTAAAATTGCACAGCATTTAAAAATGCAGTACAAAGGCAGGGTGCAAGCATACATATTTATGAACAAACTAGTCAGTATAACACTTTTGCATGAATCTTTTAAATGTAGCAGTACAGTGCTGGAATTAAATACAGTGTTTCTGCTGTGCAGATGTTTGATATGATGTGGTTGAAAAAATTTGGGTTGTATCCAATAATTTGTCTTTCATTTTAATATTGATGGTGTTTAAAATGTACCAGCGGTTGATTTGAGCATTGAGTATAACTGCAGCAGGGGGGGTCAATGTTTTGTACGGCCTTTCTGCTGGAGATCACGTGACATTATGTGAAGTAAAAAAAAGACTGCTGAAACCTTGTGAGCCACAAGAGCGATTCCTGCTCCGGTTTATATGGGTTTTTACAACACATTTTTATCGTGAGAAAGCGTTTGACCCTGCCCTCAAACTCGCACTGTCAAAAGGACGTCCTTTTGCGGTTTCACGATGTATTCACGTGACAACGTCACACAGTCATGACTGTAGAGTGCATGTAAACCAAGCAATATTGTAATAATGTCTTGCTGTAAAATAAAAGCGCACACACACACACATACAGGCCACACCCCCTGCTGCTATGTTGTCTCTGCCTGCGTTCTGAGCAATATAATGACTTTTATTACTTTCTGAAAATGAATGACTATCCAAACGAATATCTGAATTATGAGCAAATATCTGAACATGAAAATCCTGTGTTCGTCCCATCACTACTTTTAAGCGAAGTTCCTGTTCCTTTAGCTGCAGCATTTACAATGGGAAAAACACGTTACACCGCAAGGACGTTCCCTTAGGCAAAGCGTTCTCTTAGGAGGCGTTCCTATACACAGAGACTACTGTATATATTAAATCTTAAATGTAAGCACGTTTTTTGGCTGGTTTAAAAAGCACAAATTTAGCTACTTCTTAGTCAGCATTTTCACTAAAAAAAAAACCAAACATTGTTAGCCTTAATAAACTTTAGTACTGTAGTTTCTAATAGATGTTCCTAATGTTCTCTTCATTGCATCACAAGGATGACTGACAATCATACAATTGTGCGTGAATCAAGAATCTGTGTGACTTGAACCTGCAAACATTTAAAATATGCAACGTTTATCGGAGACACAGACTCCGATTTGTGTACATCAGTAGTGGCACGTAGGGAATCGGGACAGATTTTTTACTTCCTAATGCCTATTCAATGGCATGGTACAGAAAGACTATCTTGATTTCCACATGAAAAAGAGATTGCTTCATTTGTGCGCATACACAGAAATTACAGCGGTCGGCCAGCGGTTTAGTGACTGAGTAGTCATAGAGAACAGGAATTATTAAGATTAACAGCACAATTGTCCATTAGGCAACATAAACCACTTGAATAAGAAGCCAGACAGTTCAGGCTTTAAATTAAAAATGTTAACCTATAGGTGGGGTTCAAGGTGCGGAGCTAGGCACCAACAACCTATCATCTCCTGTCATCAATTAAACCTACCTTATTTAAACATCAGTCACCTCTACCTAGCTGTCTTGTGTTTTTTCGTTTGGCGTAAACCTAAGCGATTTCAAGACCCATCAACTTTCGTATACCTCAATAATGGAGTACTTACAGCAGTTGTCATCGGATTCAGTGGATTCCCAGGATTTTCCGCCATTACCAGATCATTCTCCTCCAGCTTCAATCCAGGGTCCATCCAGTCTTAGTTTTTTCTCCCCTTCTGGTATTTCAGTTACATCTGATCAGGCTTCCGATCAGGCTCTCGTCCAGGTTCCAGTTCAAATGTTGCCTATCGTTCCTGCCACGCAAACATCGAATCTGCGCCGATCCAAGCGACTTCGGCCTCAGGACACCCCTCCAGATCGATTGTTTTAGAAGGACTGGCCCATGAATAAATTGATAAAAACCCTCCTTAAAAACGGTAATGCGATTCCAGCAGGGAGTGATAGTCTCTTTTTATTCTCTATTGCAATTTAGTCTCAGCAGAACCGGTCTTTCCTCTGAAAAAAACATAATCAGTAGCGCCCAGCCATTCAGCATCCTAAACCAGACAGCAGGCAGTCTATTCCGGATCAAGTCACCCCCACAACTAGCACCGCTAACCATCAGCCAGCCATTGAAATCCAACATTCGCAAATATTTAACGAGATAAAATCATTTATGCAGCATTGCCGATACTCTATCTTCGGTCAGTTCTCAACTGTTGGATCTAGATAAAAGGGTGTCTAATATGAAACAGGGAAAACAATCTACAGCGCTGTCATTAATTCCAGCATCAAATACTGCAGCGCCACCTACAGCTTCTTCCGGTCCAGCTCTAATTTCAGCCAGCAAAGCAGATCCTCCAATATACAACCTCGCTACTGCCTTTACATACGGATACTCTCCAACCACTGTTAGACGTCACACTATATCTCCACAAATCAGACGTAACATTCTCGAAGAGATGTGTTATGCTCGGTATATCCTAACCGCAGAGCTGAATTGGACTCCTACGAATGCTACATCGTGGAGCTGTCTGTCAGATACGGAGGGACTATGTTTTTTGAGTATCATAAAGCATTCTCTGCAAAAGCAGCCGCGATATTGGCAGCAGATAATCACATCATCAATTGGGCACAACCTGACCCAGATCTATTTAACAGAATTTTTGGTGGTCTAAGAGCTAACGCATGTGGGATCTGCGCTTCAACAGTTCACTCAACATCCCTCTGCCCTAAAGCTGCAATTGCATCAACTTCTAAAGCACCCGGTTTCGCCGCTAATTCATACAGATCTTCAGTACCTAATCCTATACATTCTTCAGCTCCCCTCGATCAATCCACAAGGAAAGACAAATACAGGCGCAGTATTAGATTTTCAGGAGGAAGACAAATCTGCAATAATTTCAATACTGGCTTTTGTTCGAATAGGCAATGCAACCTTATCCACATGTGCAGCCATTGCGGAGACACTCACGCTAATACAATCTGCCCTTTAAAACGCAAGTGACTTTCCCTGATGCTCACAGTCTTTACTCCTATAAACATCCCGGCATTATCAAGTAAATTACAGAATCATCCCAACAGTAATTTAATCGATTACCTGATCAACGGATTAAAAAATGGTTTTTCAGCCGGTCCAACTCAAATTCCTTCTTCCTCGTTCAAAAGCAAAAATCTTTATTCAGCGACCCAAGAACCACAATTAGTGCAATCTCTCATCGAAAAAGAAATTATAAAAGGATTTATAGCCGGTCCGTTTTTAGCTCCTCCTTTTCCAGTATATAAAATTAATCCTATCGGCATTGCCACGAGGAAAGTGTCAGGAAAAAAGTGTCTCATTATTGATTTATCAGCACCACGGGGGTCAAGCACCAGCAGCATTAACTCATTAATTCCCCAAGATCAATTTTCCCTGCATTACATCACTACTGCAGACGCAATACATTCAATTAAATTAGCAGGTTGTGGTTCCTGGTTAGCAAAAGCAGATATATCAGACGCATTTAAAGTAATGCCAATCCATCCATCTCTCTGTCACCTGTTTGGTATATGCTGGGATAGGAAGTTTGATTTTTCCACCCAATTGACTTTCGGTTGCCGCAACAGCCCGAAGATATTTAATACCCTGTCGGAAGCACTATGCTGGATTCTTCTTAATGTCTATCATGTCCCATTCTTGCTACACTTGCTGGATGATTTTTTAGAATTTCTCCTCCTTCAGATGCACCAGCAGAAGTGATTTCCAATCTTAAAAGCTTATTTTCTGAAGTTAGCGTTTCGCTTTCAGAAGAGAAATCAATCGATCCCCTTCATTCTTTGGAATTCCTTGGAATCATTCTAGATACAGAAAAGTTTGAAGCTAGCCTGCCTGAGTCTAAACTTAACCATATTCGTTTGCTCATTGAGGATTTTCAGATCAGTAAAACAATTAAAAAACGGGAACTGCTTTCATTGCTGAGTTATTTTAACTTTGCAATACGTATCATTCCACAGGGGAGGACGTTTATATCTCGACTGCTAGCACTGGCAGCAACAGCAAAAAAAAAATCTGGACTCCTATATAAATATCTCCTCAGAAGCTAGGAAAGACATTAAAATTCGGTCTGCGCTTATTCAGCACTGGAACGGTCTCTCTATGGTTTATGATGATTTCATTTCAGCTCCACACAATATGGCTTTATTTACTGATGCTTCATCTCTGGGATTCAGAGGTCTATTTAACAATCAATGGTTTTGCAGTGCATGGCCTGAGGAAATCGAAAACATATCTCCTCATCTAAAATCCACAGCTCTGCTAGAGATATACCCAATAGCAGCAGCTGCCCAGCTATGGGGTCATCTCTGGTCTAAGAAATCAATACTATTTTACTATGATAATTCAACTACAGTGCATATTATAAATAAAGGACGTTCCTCTTCCCTTCTTATCATGCAATTGTTGCGGCGGCTAGTATGGATTTCAGTCTCTAATAATTTCCTAATTCAAGCTTGCCACCTACCGGTCATTTTTAATAATGCAGCTGACGCTCTATCTCGTTTACAGATTTCCAAATTCCACAGTTTGGTAACCACAGCTTTGCAATATCCAGCAGCAACGCCACAGCTCAATCAGCTGATTTTCAACTAAATCCAACTATTAATAAACTTCTTAATTCAGCTCAAGATTACATGGCATTAGCACTTGCCCCATCTACTAGATCCTCGTACTCTACAGGTTGGGCATGTTATGTAACTCCATTCAACAAGGATCAACTGGATCATCACATTCATAGTGCATTCCTAGTGCATGCAAAGGACTCTACATCTGGCACCAGCTACAATCAGACTATATTTGTCAGGAATTCAGCATCAATTTCGTTTGATGTCCATCAATTCCCCAACTCTATTATCAATTCCAGCGGTTCTTCTCCTTTTACGAGGAATTTCTAAGTGCTCTCCGGCTCCTTCTTCTGTTCGCCTGCCTATTTCTATAGACATTCTCAGTAACTTGATTTCAATTCTGCGCCATGGCTGTTTTTCTCCATTTGATGATTTAACTATGGAAGTCATATGTCTATCTGCATTTTTTGAGTTTTTGAGATGTTCTGAATATACAGTTCCTTCTATTGCCAGCTTTCCTACCCTTGGTATCCGCTGCAGTGACCTCAAGCTCATCCCAGATTCTCATTTCATCTTATTTCTTCGCATTTCAAAAACAGATCAACTGCAGCAAGGACAATGTATTCAGCTTTCTATGATCAACTCTCCTCTGTGTCCCTTCACTTCCATGTTGAAGTACATTGCAGAATGCAAGGCCATTTCATCCTCTGATCCTTTGTTTATCAATTCAAGCCGGTCCATTGTATCAAGGCATTGGTTTTCAACACACCTTTCCACCGTGGTGTCCAGAACAGGTCTTCCTTTGCAATTCTACACTCCTCATTCATTTAGAATAGGGGCAGCTACTTCAGCTGCAAAAGCTAACATTAACCAGCATTTAATTAAAAATATGGGGCGCTGGACTTCATCAGCAGTTGAAACGTATATTCATTCTTCATCATCCGAAATATCCTCCGCACATCAGTCCATTGCTAGTATGTCCAGAGTGGGGACGACCTTTCTGCCTGAGCCACCAAAGATTTCCCCCTAAGAAATAAAATTAAAAGAAAGGTTTTTTTTTTCTTTCCACTGTGCAAAGGGTCTTCACAGTCATTTGGGTACAGTATACTAACCCCTTTGTCACATTAAGTGTTTGTTTTCTTTCGTCTGAATGTTTTCTCTTTTCTTCTTTCTTATGCATTTGCGGTTCTCTCTTTTCTTCTTCACGCTGCGTCAGCGGGGAGCCGGGGGTCCATCTTTTGGGGGGGTTACTGATTCCACTTTCTCCAACCCTTTGTTAAGCTCCGCTTCATTTACCTCATAGAGGAGGGTTCTCCATGAGTCAGAGGGGACCCCCGGCCAAACCCTTCCATCTGCATGTATGTTTCTTTTGGAATTCTTCTTTCAGGTCTGATGCCTCTATGTGAGGGTCCCCAAGCGGTGGCATCCCTCGTGTTTGTTGGGTCTCCTCAAAGACGGTGGCCCCTCTCCTGTTTGTCGGGTCTCCTCAGCGACGGAACCCCCCTTCTATTATGTTGGGCTTTGAAGAGGTGGAACACCACGCATTATATGTTTTAACAAATACTACCTTTATGTTTTCTTTCCGGTTCGCGAGCCTCTTGGTATGTTGGGTAACCTCAGAGACGGTGCCCCTCTTGGTATGTCGGGTCACCTCAAAGACGGTGGCCCCCCTCCTGTTTGTCGGGTCTCCTCAGCGACGGAACCCCCCTACTGTATATGTTGGGTCAGGAAGAGCTGGAACCTCTTTTGTGTTAACAACACCAATTCATGTTTTTCTTTCCAGTTCGTGAGCCTCTTCGTATGTCGGTTAACCTCAGAGACGGTGCCCCTCTCGTATGTCGAGTCACCTCAAAGACGGTGGCCCCCCTCCTGTTTATCATGTCTACCGATCAAGTAAATGTTGGGCCTTGAAGAGGCGGAACCCCTCTCTCTGTGTATATGTTTACTAACTCTGTCAATAAACACTATCAGGGGCCATAGTTCCGCCCCGTGAAATGTCAGCTGACAAGTGTAGACAGCATGTGGTGCCCAAAGCAAACCCATACCTATTGAACTGGGATTTAAAGTGCTCACACTACTGTACTATATCTGCCAACAAAAAAGTCATTCCACTATAAAAAGGCATTTCATAATAAATGATCAACTTCACAAAGTCCACTTCTAGTATAGCCTTTTGATTCACATATGAAAACACATCACTTTAGAAATATTGTTTGAGTAGCTGAGTAAGGGTTATGAAGTGTATGAAACACTTTTTAATCTACATACTGTATCAAACTTGGGATGGAAATGTCAAAGGTAGGCGTTGTGTGCTGATCATACAAAGATTGAAGCCAATTTATTCACTACTCATCCCGTTCAAACATTCAAAGAAAGGTTGCTAAACATTACTCAATCAGTGAGTTCACATGAACATACAAATTCTCATTTTTCTGAATTAATATTTTTATACCGATAGTGAGTTTTCAGAAAACACCACCTAGAATAACAAAAATATTTAAAAAAGGAACAATTGATGTCATGTAAACACACTTCAGAAAATGTAGTCTGATAGTGTACTGTACATGTGCAAACTTTGGCATAATTCCCACAAAAAAAAAAAGAAACTGTATCCATATTTCCAGCCATAAAACAAAACAAACACAGCTGCAATAATGATTCAACTTTTTGGAGACAACTTAATACCAGAGCAATGGGAGTTGGGAGAATGCCATTTCAATGAAACTCCATAGATCCAAATGTTGGGCACTTGGCTACATATTAAAGCTTTGCTAGATTGACACTTGCATCCCAATTGGCTAATGCTGGGTCACATGACCAACAACACAGTAGTATATTTTGCAAATAGTACAGCCCAACAATTGTATTTTTTGATCGCAAAAAAAAAATCAAGAAAACAAGATCTAAAAAGCAGAAAGACACGGAGAAAGAAAAGTATGCAGACTGTTTTAAATACTTCCAAACTAAATGAGTGCTAACCAATGTTTTAAAATCAATGTTACATTATCTCTTATCATTACTAGCAACATTACCACTCATCCCCTTTTTCTTCTGTTGAAGATGTTGTTTTTTCACTTGCATTTTATTGCTGAATTCGTAATTTACAGATCTCTCAAAGACAACACTATATATGAATAGCTGCTACTCGATCCTGCTCAACCTCATCACTTCATGTGTTAGTCAAGGTTTTTATTTTTGTAAAAATTCAGAGGACTTTAATCTGTTTATTAAAAGAAGTCAGTGAAAATCTACGCAATTGATAAATTCCCCATTTCCCAGTTGAATACGGGGGTACTATTAGGGAATTGCTGGTGAAAAGCTGTTGAAGTTAACCTGTACTACTACTGTGTGTTAAACAGACAGCCTCTTGTGGCATGTGAGCTGCTGAACAAGATAAAGCGCTCCTGTTTCTGTCAGCACTGTTCGAGTTGTCCCTCGTCAATTAGAGCTCTACATTCAAGTCTTTGTTTACATCTTATGCTGACACACATTATTTAAGGGATACTTTATATCAACTAGAATTCTTGTTTTAACATGTTTAACATCCGATTATGTGTGCTGTATGATTTTTTTACTGTTGTTTCTGCTTACTTCATTATTTTCCATGCTTAAGAACTACTCCTTAAGGCCGATTGTGAGGAAACATGAGTGTTTCACAGGCTTCAGCACACAAGGATTCCAATATGCTTACCCA
Source organism: Polyodon spathula (assembly GCF_017654505.1). Classification (NCBI taxonomy): domain Eukaryota; kingdom Metazoa; phylum Chordata; class Actinopteri; order Acipenseriformes; family Polyodontidae; genus Polyodon; species Polyodon spathula. The sequence continues at coordinate 20,241,269 of NC_054542.1, read as the reverse complement.
TGATCAGCATTAAGGAGTACTTGCAGAAGCAATAGCTGGTAAGCATGGCAAATAATGATCTAAGCAGAAACAATTGAGAATCATACAGAGCACAAAGAAATATTAAACAGACAAAAAATGAAAAGGCTTACACCTTACAGTCTGAGAAATTCTATAAGAAAAGTACACTTTTACAGTATGCCAGTCTGAGGAAGATACTGTAGGATTTTTAAATTCTGTATGAAAGTCTAAATACAAATCTATAGCTTAAAGAAAATCTCTGTGGTGGACCACTTCTTTCTATAGCACAACAGGAAAAATGTTAAACTGACGAATCCTAAAACACAGCGACCTCTGTTATACTGCTTCAACCCTGACAATCTACTGGAATCTTCGAAGGGCTCAGGCGTCATGTGTTTACCGGACCTAGCTGCAGCTCTTACATAAGCTGCTTTCACAGCACTTACTCAGAGTGTGTTATTTTCATGCACTACAGTTCCTTATTTGCTCTGTAATTCATACAGGACGTGTGCCAACTAGAATTCATTTGCTTTCAGGTCAAATATCATTTTTAATAAAACAACTCCACTTTCTGCCATTTCTTTTTTATTATTATTAAGTTATAAAACTACTATTTAGGATAGTTTCTGCAAGTCTCCATAAGCCTTAATATAAACTTCAGATTAATTTACAAATCTTGACAGACAAAAGATTGATAGTAAAAGCATAAAGAGTTACTCCAGATATGTAACTGGAGAAGGCGTGTAGAGGGGAATATTTCACCATTACCAAATTTTCACCTTCCAGACAATTTTGCATAGTTAAATGCACAATACTTTTTTTGAATAGTTAGGGCTAAGGCACATAACCTTGAGGTTATTTGGAAAATTATTTACTTTAAATATTCTTTAAAATGACTGAATTTACTGTAAATCTGCTTTGTTCTGGTATTTCAACTGATGTTCTGTTGTTTAAACATTAATTAATGAACTAGAAAAGGTTGTGACCTGGAAAGAATGAGCGCATGTGGAAATAATTAGGCAAGTTAAAAAAAGAAGATTAGGACAAGAAGAGAATTTAGGCTAGGAGAAAATTGAACAGTGAGATTAAACAGAGATTAACTGTAAAATCTAAATATTTTTCTGATGTAAACTTCGGTAAACTGCCTCAGCTCAAAATCACACCATTACAGTAGTCTACACTTTGGATATACAGTAAATACCACATATTACATCAAGGAGAAATATTTTGGATACTGAAGTAAAACATAAATACCAGTACTACAGTATATATCAGTAGGTAATGTATGTATCAATTGCTGTGCTGTGTAACAACAGAACCCATTTATCCAAAGGTTAGTTTACGTAATGTGCCACCTTATTAATTTTAAATAGGCTACATACTGCTGCCAGGGAATTGCACATTAAAAGGTATTAGGGCCTAGTTCAAATTACCTAAAGCCAAGGCATAAATAAATAAGTAAGAAAACAAAAAAAAGCAGTTCCTACCATACTGTCTTATTTGAGTTCTGTAAATACAGTAATTAGGTCACAGTGAGCTACATCTGCAGTATTCAGGTAACTGGCAGAACAAACAGAAGATTAGGTACTTACAGTAGATCAGAACACAGTCTAGGGTTAGAACAATAACATTATTGACAGTTTGTTTATTCTTGATTTATACTGACGATGTAAGTGACCCCTGGGCAACGTCTGTGACGGCATAAAGCTCTTCAAATCGAACTTGCCATGCAATGCTTAAGCAAAGCGATGTTGGGCTTGGTTAGTACTTGGACGGGAGACACCTGGGAATACTGAGTGTTGTTGGCTGCATGTTAAGCTCATACGTATATATATATATATATAGTATCCCCGCACACAGCCAAAAATTATAATAACAACAATAATAATAATAATTTTTAAAAAACTTCCAACAAAACTTAATTGGATAATCCACCTGTGTGGGGTGTGGGAGCAGGTAAATCTCCACCCATTCGATTCTGGAAAACAACTGCCAAAATCAATCACTCAAACACAACCACAGAATTGTGCAGAATAAATCAATTTAGCATAAGAAAGCTTTTAATGTATTTAATTGTTTTACTTTTTACACATTACTTTCTACTCCAGGCTGTAATAAAGCTGCTGGTGAGTTTGCTCCTCGTTTTCAAATACTGAAGTAGGTCATACATAGTATATCCCTTCCCTGTTCAACTATAAAGGGGAACAAAGGCACATTTTATGATATATAACTAAAACTTACCTAGTTGTATAGCAGTATTATACATCTCCAAAGCAGCCCCGAATTCTTGCTTTTTATAGAGGGACTCGCCTTCCAAATATAATTTTCTGGCCTTGCTCTCGGTCTCGTACCATTTATCCAACAAATTTCCAAGAACTACATTCACTCTAAATCCAATGGGGTAAAGTTGGCCGTTCTTTTTATTTAGTTTATATTTGCATGTTTCGCACTCTGTGACACGCTCGTTTTCCAGGCAGCGTTTGCAGAATGTGTGTCCACACTGTAGCGTTGTGGGGTCTGACAGTAAGCTTTTACACAACCCACACGCAAACAGGTCCAGAGATTCTTCACTTTCGTCCATATCTCCAAACTTTTCTATGTCGCCGTTGCCAGAACATTTACTTTTGGTAGCATAATCGCTTGTTTCACCACTTTTCCCATTGTTTTGGTTTCCGTAGGTTGTCTTCCGCTCCAGGCTCGACAATTTCAATTCTTTTTCCCGGAGACTGTCAGCAATACTCTCCACCAGCAACTGGAGTTCCTCCGGCCGCAGTCTGCTAAGATTGGCGGCGGTGCAGTACAAGTCAAGGGCCTCTCTAATCCGACCAGCCCTAGCCAGTGCGTCGCCTTTTCGGAGGCACAGACCCCGATCGGGATGTTGAAGATCTGCCAGTTGTGAGCCATAAATTTCGGCTGCTAGAGAGTAATCGCCGGCCCGGAATGCCTCTCGGGCTACCTCTAGCATCTCCGGGCAGATTCCGGGGGGGCTGGGGTTAGTGAAGTTTTGAGAGTGGTTTTGGGTTCCTGTCTCCATTGTCGTAAATAATGTCAGAAAAACTGTCACACTTGATAACTTTTAACTCCTGTAGTAAATACGCAAAGTGTTAAATATACTGAATTCTGTTAATGTCAATCACCGTTTTGGCTATTACCAAACATGCATCACCACACGTCGCAGTAGGCCTAGTATGTAAATCCGTGGCGTCCAGCATAGTCACGGGTTCTTCTCGCTGTCATATTAATAGGAAGAAACTGTTACTTGCATATAAGAAATAAACAATGGTCACTTTGTGTTGGCTTGCGTCAGTCTGGAAGTGTTTACAGTCTTCAGTCTGGCAATCCTCAGGTTGTGTCAAATTGCTCCATATCTCCACTTCTTGTTAACTTCAGTTACAAAATATAAATTAAGTAAACTTTCCTTATTGTTAATATATATACATACTTGCTGCGAATGTTAATATAGTTATTTTGTTAAGCTGCTCATTATACAGTATATCATTAGCTAGACTAATTTCAGTTGTCCAATGTGTATTGAAAACAAGTCGTCCCTGTGACGCTAGTATAAACGAGCAGCACCTCATTCCACCAACCTGGTGCTGTAAATTCAGTCTACCTCTGTTTCTCGTGCAGGGTTAAGAAAGCGACTATTTCATGTTTTCGTAAGAAAAAAAAAGAACATTCTTATTTTCATTATCCCATTAAACAAACAAAAAAGTCTTCTCTTTTACAAATTGGTCTCTGCAATTTTGGTGAAATTCCCATCATTATTTGCACCTCTTTCTAAACGCGCATTGCTGTTTCTGGAAAATGCAAATGCTCCTAGTGGCTGTAAATATTGAACCATGTGACACTATCGGCACAGACTCGTTGGTTTAGAATCTGTGACGCTTATGTAACTACAAAAGGTTGTATAACCAACCCATTACAAACAGCTTGAACCAGTCCTTTGAAAAATGCTACATTTCAAACGGGGTAAACTACACATTCATTTTCATACTGATGAATACATGTTGTGACGCTATTAATTTATTTAGTTCTACAACATGTATACAATCAATATGTTAATGAAAAAACAAACAAACATTCAGTCAGGTTTTGTTTTGTTTGTTTTTTTTTTTTTTTTTTTTTTTGTTTTTTTTAACAATGTCGAGTCACTTTTATCCTCCCTGGTCATTGTGGCTCCACCATATCAGCAAAGTGGAAGATGTTCATTTATTTTACAAAATAGACATTGCTTTTAAAGGAGTCTGCCAAATAAATAAATAAATAATATCGATTACTTTTTGCATTCCAGTTTACAGTTAGTTTTTCATTCCCAGTTTTAACAGCCTCCCAACTAAATGCATTGGTCATGAACTTAGTCTTAAAGGAGAGCTAAGCAACCAATTGAAATTAACTCCCCTAACTATTAAACCTTGAATTTCGATTCTGCAGACAAATCTGTTATTCCAGCATTCATTGATAAACTACTATGTTGAGTGAAAATCTCTTATATTGAAAATGTACTAACGTGTCCTCTAATACTTATTTATACAGCATAGTGCAAATTTCTATATTAGTTATAGGAATAGGAATTGTTGCATATTGCAGCTGATCCCTACTTATTTAATACATTTGGGTAATTCATGGTAAGCCATGTAGACAGTACATTGTACTTTTATACTTCACTGTGAAAGGATCCTTCACTAGTTCACCACCCTTAATATATCACTTTTTATGTGTAAGTCAAATAGTAAAATAAAGAGTAAACACTGTGTTAACAGTAAAAATGCAATTTTGTAAACAAATTAATTGTAGGATGTAGAAACACTCCTAGATCTTATTGTACAGCAGATGAAAACATGAAATAAGGGCTGAAGATACAGGCAAACATTTTTACAGAGGAATAAAATAATCTTAACTATAAAACTAGAAAGAAACTGCACAAAACAAAGTTGTTTCTTGCTCATTTTATACCTTTGTTGTAGTTCTTTCTGAAAATATATTTTGAAATCACTTTAAAACTGGGTTGCTGGACCTTTTGAGCAACACAATGTTGGTCATACTGGCTTATTTGAACAGTTAAGATGAGTATTCTGAGTAATTAGTTTCAGACTCTGAGTTCGTAGACAAGTTGTAAATTTGGTGTACCATGGATCCTGATCTTCAAAAATGGCTTTGAAACTGTAAGTCCATGTTCTTCAAATTGCTCAGAGGAGTAACAACCAAATATTATTGGCATAAAGAGGTCCTTACTGCTTTACCTAAACAGAACTAACTTCAAGTAAATACTTATCAGGTTCCTTAAAAATAGAGGTAAAGCCAAGATAAAGACAAAAACGTATGTGTATATGTGATTAGATAACAACTATCTTACCCCCTAAATGGGGATGTGGTAAAAGCCGGAAGACACACAACTTACCAGAACCCTTTTTTATCACCCAAAAGCTCCTGGAACAGTCAGTTCTGAAGCTGCACAGTGTATGAAAATGATATACATAATACATCTAAGTGAGAACAACATAACACTGCTGAAAATAAACACCAAACCCACCTTTAATTTTGAATTTGTGCAATATTAATGAAACTGCCCAGAGGTTGAACAGGGGACAAAAAACATACAGCTGACACATAATACAGCCATGTGAGTAACATACTGACCAAAACTGTTTGAAGTGTTAACAGACCTTTAGTTGCTCATTCCCTGCATGAAATTGATTAACCCTTTAAGGACTGGGATCATGTGTGAGGGGAAGGTAATGCGAAGTAAACATATAGTATTATTGAATAGCAATGTAGTAGTGTTTTTTTTTTTTTTTTTAACAAGGGACATGTAGTAATAATAAATAGTAATCTGGTAGTTTTTTTTTTTCTTTCTATAATTGACTGCTGAATTGCTGGATATCAGAAATGCATACTAATTAGGTGATTAATTACACCTGGTCTGTATCTCTGTTTTGTGTTTGGCAACATGTCTGAGAATTCACGTGACATGGACAATGTTTTACAAGCAATTCATTGCAAATGCACTTCCAGGCAGGATTGGAACTCGCAAGGCTATATATATATATATATATATATATATATATATATATATATATATATATATATATATATATATATGTGTTATGACCATACAATAACTTGTTAAACTCGTTTTCTTCATCTTTGAAAAGACCTGCGTGTTAAAGTCACTAACTCTGATGTTTCGTTATTGTTAGACATGTCTGTCCTGGCAATTCTGTAAATAAAAAAACGCACCTTATTACAGCAGGAAAATTATCAACACTATCCGCTATGGCATTCTTGGCATACCCGGGATAATGTGCTTACAAATGTGTCGACCAGAAGTTTCCGTCTTATTAGTATGCGTTTTTGAAGTCCAAAATTAAATCCGGGTGTTCATTAGCATGCATTTTTGATATCGGAAATAGAATTGTTGATATCAAAAATGCAATTCTTGATATCAGCTATCAATCCTTATATCAAACAATAAAATATATACACTTGATGGACTACCGAGTGAGTAAAGAAAACTGTATGTTTTTCAAACTTTTTAGGCCCCGTACCCCTTTCCAAAAGATCTAGTCTACCGCGTACCTCCATCTGAGATAGTAATAATATAACTATGAAAACAGAAAAAATATTGTATTTTCTAATTACTAGGCTTAAGTATTTACCGATAATAGATAATAACTGAAAAAAAAAAACTATATTTTAAATGCTTACCTACCAATGTGACGGATATGCCTGCTTTTTAATCACAGATTTCAGTAAAACTACACCCTGATTAGTAAACAATACAGCCCCTAGACAAGGTTAAGTTATTCTGTATTTTAAAATGAACGAGTAGGACTTTGTTACAAGAAAATTTAAGCGGGTCATTAAAAAAAATTAAAAAATAAACAGGACTCAATTTGCTGGCTCAGAAGGCAGATGGTTGAACACTTGAGCTGGACATTTAAAATTCTATGTGTGTCTTGCGCAGTATCGAATCCAGCCAGAATAAGCACATTGATTGGAAGTGAATATTTCCAAAAACTAAATTTGATTAAAGTAGAACGGTGACATTTATATCCTGCAGTCAAAATTGACTTTTAGCAAAATGCTTACATGTTAGTGTTTAGTGCAGTAGTGTGTATATATAAAATCTCAAAGTTGATATATTGCCTGTTTGACACCCCTTACAGGATTTGTTCCAATATCTGTATACCATATTTGAACAGCTTTTTGGGTGTTACTAATTTTATGTTAACAGTTCACAAAGAGAACTGCATATACTGTATAATTGTGTGAAAAATACAAACACGTCAGACTTGTGGGTAAAGATTTTAGTTCGGTATTCTGCAATATATGATGTGTTACTGTCACCACCAGGCACTACAATATATTGAATTATAAAGAGACTCAATACACTGTAATTTCAAAACAAACCACAAGAGCGAGCTATGTGTCCTCTTTATTTACAAAAGTTCAATTGTACCTAATTTAGAAAATTCATTTGTGATTGTATTAATTATATACAAGTGAATTGGTCCTCTGAATGATGTACACATAAGGGCACATTTATTTAGACTGTGCCTGTTATTTCCTCCTCAACATGTCAGCTTGCAATTTATACATACAGTTGTACTCAAAAGCTTACATACCCCAATGGATAGTTATAATTTCTAGGCATTTCTCGAAAACAAAGAATATATATATATATATATATATATATATATATATATATATATATATATATATATATATATATATATATATATATATATATATATATATATATATATATATCAAATGTTTTGCTTTTGTGGATGAGGAAAAAGTTTCAAGAATCGAAGTCTACAATTATTTATTTCAGCAATTTGTTTGCAAAACTCCAAAAATGCCAATTCAAAAGTATTCATATCCTTTGGTGCTATGTTAGAACTGTCTACAAGGTAATATGATAATGCAGAACCTACAGTGGCTCTCAATTATATTCACCCCCCTCTGACTTTTCCACATTTTAATGTGTTACTACATGGAATCAAAATGGATTTAATTAGGAGTTTTTGCCACTGATCAACATAAAAAAGTCCACAATGTCAAAGTGAAAAATAAAATCTACAAATTGTTCTAAATTAATTACAAATACAAAACAGAAAATAATTGATTGCATAAGTATTCACCCCCTTGAGTCCATGTTTGGTAGAGGCACCTTTGGCAGCAATTACAGCCATGAGTCTATTTGGATAAGTCTCTACCGGCTTTGCACATCTGGACAGTGCAATATTTGCCCATTCTTCTTTGCAAAATTGCTCAAGCTTCGTCAAGTTGGATGGGTACCTTTGGTGAACAACAATTTTCAACTCTTTCCACATATTCTCAATTGGATTGAGGTCTGGGCTTTGACTGGGCCACTCCAGAACATTGACCTTTTTGTTTTTAAGCCACTCCAGTGTGGCTTTGGTTATATGTTTGGGGTCATTTCTTTGTATTTTGCCGCATCCATTTTTCCCTTTATCTTCACGAGCTTTCCAGGCCCTGACACAGAGAAGCATCCCCATAGCATAATGCTACCACCACCATGCTTCATGGTAGGGATGTTGTTTTCAGGATGATGTGCAGTGTTAGGCTTGCGCTAAAGTGCTTAGTGTTGAGGCCAAAAAGCTCTATTTTGGTCTCATCAGACCATAGAATCTTCATCTACTTGGTCTCAGAGTCTCCCACATGCCTTCTGACAAACTCTAGCTGAGATTTGATGTGAGTTTTTTTCAACAATGGCTTTCTTTTTGCGTATGCGCAGTATCTCCCAGCTCAGCCGTGGAAGACTGTAACTGCTTTAAAGATGCCATAGGCCTCTTGGTGGCTTCCCTGACTAGTGCCCTTCTATTCCAGATACTCAGCTTTTGAGGATGACCTGTTCTAGACAGATTCACAGTTGTGCCATATTCTCTCCATTTTTTAATAATGGACTTTACTGTGCTTCGGGGAGATTCAATGCAAATGGAAATGTTCTTATATCCTACCCCTGATTGATGCTTTTGAAGAACCTTATTCCGGATTTGCTTTGAATGTTCCTGCATCTTCATGATGTAGTTAGGAAATGTACTAACCAACTGTGGGACCTCCCAGAGACAGGAGTATTTAACCTGAAATCATGTGAAACACCTTAATTGCACACAGGTGGACTCCATTCAACTAATTATGTGACTTCTAAAGACAATTGGTTGCACCAGAGCTTATTTAGGTGTGTCATAGCAAACTGGGTGAATATTTATGCAATCAATTATTTTCTGTTTTAGATTTGTAATTACTTTAGAACAATTTGTAGATTTCATTTTTCACTTTGACATTATGGACTTTTTTTGTGTTGATCCGTGGCAAAAACTCCTAATTAAATCTATTTTGATTCCATGTTGTAACACAATAAAATGTGGAAAAGTCCAATGGGGTGAATATGTTTGGGAGCCACTGTAATTCTAGAAAAGTCTAGAAAATGCAGGATTGTAGGTGAACATTCTTAGAGAGTATAAAAGGGTTTGGGATAGGATGACTGCAGTCAATATGGGAAAAAGTAAATAGCTATCTGAAGACCTTGAAAATGATTTATTGTCATAAATCTGGAGAAGGATACAATAAGATTTCTAAGCCTTTGAGTATCCCAATTGCTTCTATTATCAAGCTGTACAAGACTCATTGTACTGTCACAATGCTCCCTCGGTCTAGAAGAAAGAAGGTTCTTTCACCAAGAACAAGTAAAAGAATTGCAAGGAAGGTTAATAACAACTCGAGATTGATTGCTAAAGATATTCAAAGTGAATTGGCTGGAAGTGGGCCTGGGGTTTCCATTTCAACCATAGTAATTTAGATTTCCTTTGTGTGCTGGGCTGTATTGAATTGGGCGGCTGATTAGAAATGTGTATAAAGTATAGAGCGATTTAGCTTGGTTATTGTTGTGTTAAGAGTGGGCATGTTTGTTTTGTTTGGCTTAGCATAAATTTGGTACCTAACTGCGTGTATTGAGCTTTTGAGAAACTGCAGAGCTGCGTGTGCTTCCAGCCACTGGTGAAAAACAACATTGAAACAGGTAAGTGAATTACAGTGCATTAACTAGTTACATTGTTGATTGCTAAGGTTAATCAGATTGCATTTTAAAATAGTAATTTATATTTCCTTTGTGTGCTTGGCTGTGTTGAATTGGGAGGCTGAAATGTGTGTATACAGTTCCAGGCAGACTGGATAGTATACTTTGGTAATCAGTGTCTTAGAACTGCAGCCGTTCTAAGCGGCAACAGGTCTAAGGGCCACAGGTTCAAGGGCAGTCTGAGCTGTGGCAATCTAAGGGCCACATGTCCAAGAGCAGCCTGAGCTGTGGCAATCTAAGGGCCACAGGTCCAAGAGCAGTCTGATCTGTGGCAGTCAGAGCGAGGACAGATGGTGCGAGGACTTTTTCCAAACCTCTCCCAATGGCTACTAGAGGCCTCCTTCCTACTCTGACACCAAATGTCTGGATCCCCTGGACAAAGCGTGCTCTTTCTCCCCTGCTAGAATGAACACTGGTAAGTACTTCCTTCAGAAAGCACTACTAACTCCCTCTCCCCCTGTACTGCTTACTACTAAATACAAACTCTCCTTCCTAAATTGCCGTTTTCTGACTAACAAATCTCTGCTTCTCTACAAGTTTATAACTGATTCTGATATTGATCTTCTCTGTGTAGCAGAAACCTGGCACTCTGTAAATGATAAGCACTCACTACATCTATCCACCCGAAATGGTTACACACTCTTAGACAAGCCACGCCTCACGGGTAGAGGTGGGAGCACTGCTGTTATTGATAACTCTGTGCGTGCCACCTCAAATTTCTCTATGCCAGCTGTCTCTTCATTTGAGCATCTCACTATCAAGCTCCCCTCTCCCATGTCCCTCACCTTTACTGTTATCTATAACCATAACGACTTGCCTTCTTCCCCTCTAGTGACTGACTTTGTCACACTCCTGGACTGTTTCTCTCAATCAGTCAATGTTCCCACTCTCACCCGTGGACACACCCTGGATCTGCTCATCACCAGGGGTCTTAATATCTACTATCTCTCAGTCTCAGATATCTCTCTCTCTGACCATTTCTTAATCACGGCAAATATTAATCTTCCTGCACCTTCAGTTACTACTGATACTGTTATTTTCTTCTGTCCCAAAAACCAGCTAAATCTTATAATACTCTCAGACTGTGTCTCTTCTTCCCCTCTGACTGGTACTCTTCCGTCCTTAGTAGATAATGCGGCGTCCCTCTACAAAGCCACCCTTACTCAGATCATTGACACAGTTGCCCCACTTACAACCAGAACAGTGAAGAAACATCGCAACTGTCCATGGTATACCCTTGAAGTTCAACTGCTCAAGTCTCCCTGACGCAAGACTGAGCACAAATGGAGATTGTCTAACAGTTCACAGATTTGGACCAATCATCTCAGTAGCTAGAGGCATGCATTGGCTGCTGCCAGGGTGAAGTACTTCTCAGAACTCATATCTCTGGGACACGGTAAACCAAATATTCTCTTCAAAACCATTGATCAAATCCTGCATCTAGCCATCGATAAATCCATCTCCCCTTCATCCTCCTCTCTTACCTGCCATGATTTCTCCTCTTTCTTTCAGAGTCAATATCATTAACTCTAAATTCTCCTGCCAAAAACCCAGTATAGTACTTCACCACCATGACTACCTTCCAATTGCCACTCCTGCTCTTCCCTCTCTCCTCTCCATTACTGATGTCTCCAGCCTATTGCTGAAATCAACTACTGCCATGTGCCCCTTGGACCCCTGGCCATCAAATCTTCTCAGTCTCTGTGCTTCTGACCTTGCTCATTCCATTATATACAATCTCAACCTGTCCCTGGTTTCAGGTCTGGTTCCTGCTGCCCTCACGACTGCTAGAGTAACACCAGTGCTCAAAAAACCCTCCTTTGACCTGGCTGTCTTATCTAACTTCCATCCCATATTCAATCTTCCTTTTCTCTCCAAAAATCTTAAAAGGGCTGTAGCCAGCCGGCTGGTGAAACTTCTCACAGATAATAATCTGCTTGAATCTCTTCAGTCTGGCTTCTGGCCACATCACATTACAAAAACTACTCAGCTCTGGATTGTAAATTATCTTCTGCTTAATGCTGCTGCTGCTGCTCCCTCTGTCCTTGTTCTCCTTGACCTAACCATTGCTTTTGATACTATAGATCATAGCATTCTTCTTGACTGCCTTCAGAAGTATGCTGGGATCTCTGGAACCTGTCTCTCCTGGCTGTACTTTTACCTATGTGGATGTATGCAGTCTGTTTTCGATAATGGAAGTAGTGCGGACGCAAACTCAGTCACTTGCGATGTCCCTCAAGGGTCTGTTCTTAGGCCTCTTCTCTTCAACATCTACATGCTTTCCTTGGGCCACCTCATCCGCCAACAAAGCCTCATGTTTCATTCCTATGCAGATAAAACTAGACCCTGGATTACCCTCTGCCATGGTCCAGCTCTCAGCTTGCATCCATGACACTGAGGCCTGGATATCTGTCAGTTTTCTTCAGCTTAACACCAACAATCTGAACTTCTAGTAGGATCGAAAACTCAACTCAAGAATCTCAATATTGCTGCCTTAAACTTTGGAAACTGTCTGCTGCTGCCTTCACCCACTGTACAAAGCTTTAGTGTACTTCTGGATAGTAATCTCTCCTTTGATGCCCAAATATCCTTCTAGTCAAATCCTCCTTCTACCACATCGAAACATCTGAAAGGTCCATCCCTACCTTTCCCTCCCGATGCAGAGATACTCTGTCAAGCATTCATTTCCTCTTGACTCGACTACTGCAACTCTTATTGTGGTCTTCCGTCACGCGTCATAAACCAATTGCAGCTGGTTCAAAATACCAGTGCTAGGATCCTTAAAACGTAAAAAATATGATTACATACCCCATCTTGCCCAGCTGCACTGGCTACCTGTAAAGTACAGGATTACTTTCAGAATTCTCCTGCTTGCCTACAAGGCCCTTCATCAAACAGGTCCAGAGTATCTCTCCAACCTGCTGACCTGCTGTGTCCGTGCATGCAGGTCCTCTGACTCAGGCTTGCTTGTTATACAAGCAAAAGTGCACCACACTCGGAGAGCGTTCTTTTAGCTTCGTGACCCCGACTCTCTGGAACTTTCTCCCAGCCTTAGTGCATGTAACCCCCACAGTCGCTCGCTTCAAATCAACTCTCAAGACCCGCCTGTTCTCTTTTGCTTTCAATGCTCTTTAAGCCTGTGTGGCAAAGTGGCAATTAGTAGCAGGTGTATAGCAGGTGCGGTGCTGGTGCAGTAATCCCAAAGAACAAACAGACAACAAAGAACGGGTGAAATGGATTATTTTATTTGTTTTTAAATCCAATGGTCTGATAACCAGCCAGTAGATAATAAAGCTTTTGCAATAAGCAATAAAACGTGGTTGCAGTCCCGTAAATAATCACGGTACATTTAAACACACACAATTAGACACACACTTTCCCAAAGTCCAAAGTGAGTGCTCTCAGTGTTTCTCAGTTAGTGCTAACAATGTTAATCGTGATAGTAGTGCTGTGTTGATCCAGTTTTGTGCTGGCCCTTGGCAACAGCTCTGGATTCATGTTTAGCCATCTAGTGATATAAACAAGACAATTACTAACAACACACAAAAAAAATCCCCTTTATGCTATCACGCATGACCCCTGGTAAGCGGTTGCAGAGGTGTCTATTGCTTACAGCTGCTACCTCGTTTACCTTCCGGGTCAATACAATCCTGCAACGGAGTCTCGCCTTCTTCTAGGCTGACCGACTTACCGACCGAGGAAATGACATGTCAGGCCAGCCCGTCCAAAGACTTCCCCTTTCACTATTTAGCACCCTCACAGGTCGGGAGGGAGATTTCCAGCCAGAACTCATTATATTTCTGTCATAGTTTATCTATGTTATTAGCTGTTGTCTAAATTGTTATTTCAGGTTTTTCACTCCATCTTATTTGTACGATTCTGTATAACACATGCATTCACAATGTTTAGAATTCACATCTTAGCCCTTTATTTAATATATGTCCCTGCATTTAATGTATTATGCATTGTTCCTCATTACCTTGTAAAGCACTTTGTGATGGTGGTCCACTATGAGAGGCACTATATAAAATAAATATTGATTGATTATGTTCAATATGAGTCTACAATTATGTGTAATATGAGAATTTCGTAGCTGTTCAGTTCTGGCGGGATTTAGCCCAGACACTAGGCAGAGCAGCGAGAGAATCCTTTCATCCGAATTTCATCCGAATCCTGTGGGTTAAACTGCATCAAACTACATCACAACCTCAATAAATAGAGCTACCTGATACAGTGAGTGTAAACAAAGAAAGAAAGAAAAATGCCAAAATGTAAATGTATTTTTAATGATATATATATTATTATTATTATTATTATTATTATTATTATTATTATTATTATTTACTATCATAAGTTTCCTGAAAAAGCCGGATGGTTGTTCTTCACAACCGTCCGTCCTGCGGCGCACCACAAATTCTCATCCCTACCGTCGACAAATCTAACTGTCCCCACTAACTGCCCCAACCTGGTTCATTCGCATCACTTACCCACCCCTCTCCCGCGCAAACACCAGGCCCTTTTACCCGCGCCTTCCACCCGGCCTCCCCCCGCCCGTCCCCACCCCCCCCCGGCCCGGGGCCCGGTCCCCACAGCCCACTATTATTATTATAACAGACTATGGCAAGTTAAACTAATTAGCCACAAATTATACACCCAGGTATGTATTGAAATTAGCTAGCTGCTAAAAACAACAACAACAACAAAAGATAATACCAAGAGTGAGAGGATGGCTATTTAAATAACCAATAAATAGCCTATATTTAAATGTGTGGAAGGGTGGTGGGCAATTCACTGATACAGACAGGAGACAGAAGGTTTCGTTGCAATACTGCACTGGTGCCTAGTTTTATTATTTTCTTTATTTTCTCTGTAGCCCGCAGAGGGCGCTGTTGTCCGTTGCCTGACAACGGTAGTCAGGTCCACAGTAATACCAATGCTGGTACAGTCCACTGATTTTGCACTCACAGATGCGCAAAAGAAAAATGAAAACAAAAGGCGAAAGAAAAAGGGAAAATAAAACACAGTAATAAAACTACAAAACAAAAGTGCTGCTTACGCAGTGTCCCCACTGCCGCTATGCTGGTCAGCTTGGGTCTCTGTCCTACGCCTCGCTGTGCACTATACACTGGGGTGGACAGAGTTCCCCTTATATCTACACACGTCTCCTTGGGTACGTAATACTTTATTTTAAATGGTCTTCTTTCTCTAGGCTGGCTGTCTTCCTCATCCGCGCTTGACTATTTTAGTCGTTCGCTCCACTGGCGTTCCTGCCTGATCTAAGTTCACACTGTCCTTCTCTGCCAGCGTCTCTGTGTATTCTCAATCACGGTCACCTGAATGCGCAGTACTTATGGGCCGAGCAATCCCCCAAGACTGGCTTCTCAGAGGAAAAGCCCATGCACCCTCTTCCCCACCTCTGTGTCATCGCCATGACTGACAGGCGGACTTTACAAGACGGCTGCCCTCGTCCTGCAGTACCACATATGCACCAGACAGTCAGCAAAGCTCTTCCCTGTTACAAAATGGTTTAATAAGTCTTATCAATTATATATTTGTGTCCCGGTTTTGAAAATCTGGTCACCCTATTAAGAGTAACACATTTAATATACAGTATAAAAGATATATGTCAGTTTCAGTGTGCAAAACAGTAGATATTATCAACATTGTAAAAGGGCTAATAATTGTCTGTGCTTCCTTACTGATCCCTACATTTAATGAGGTCTCAAAATTGCCCATTCTGGAGTAGTTTGTGCATGCGGATTGTCAGTCCACATTCTACTTACATGAAAACAATGGTTGAGTAATAATCATGGAGGAATGGTCTCCAAAACAATTGTCAGATGAAATCAGTTGGCTGCCTTTTTGACAACGTTATGGCAGGCGTTTCTATTGTTTGTCTTACTGCTACATGGAAAAGCCACTAGAAGCAGGAAGATTATAAAATTACCTTTAAATGCAGCACTAGACTAAAATACATTGTTTTAATTTGTCTAGATCCAAACTGCCTATCTAGTACAAGTAAGGAAATTTATAACATGTACAAAAGCACAGCCCCTGAGGAGAGTAAAACTGGACTTATTAGAGCTCTGTGGCAAAGTGCCCACCCCTGTGTGTATTTTGTGTTGTATGTTGTGTGTTAATCTTGGTGTGTAGTCATTGGTACACGGGATATAAACAGGTCTGTGTAACACGAGTGTTTAAAATGTATATTTGTATTTAGGCACAAGGATTGCACAGCACTTCACGTGCAAGTAAAATGTAATAATATGTGAGCACAGGGAATTGCACTTTATTAATTCATGTGCAGTTGTACTGCGACTCCAACTGAATGATTGATTAGCAATCGTTTTGTTTGTCTCTTTAATTTGGCGAATGTGCCGTGTCCTGTGTTTTTTTTTGTCTTGCAACCTTTTATTTTCTGTCCGTCTATTCATATTAAATGCTCAGCAAGACCATTAGCTCAGCTTCACCAAACTCCACCTGTCTTTGTTTATTTCCTGGTTCCTGTTTCTGGTCTGACGTCCCCCACTCCAGCCGTCTTTGTGACACGTGGTGTCATCATGGGATTACCAGCGCCTCCTAGACGCAGACCAGAGCAGGGACCGCAGTTTTTTGGGGAAAACAAATGAGGGTTGTTTTTTTTTCTTTGTGGAAAAAAATAATAATAATAAAGAAATGGGGAGAAGAAGCGGGAGAGGAAAGCGGCAGCAACGACTGCAGGATGAAGAGGAGGAACTAGAGCCCAGGAGGGAGGAGACAGAGCCTTTCCTGTCCTCTGAGGAGATGCTGGACTGGGTGTCGGACCCGGAGTGGAGAGGGGAGGAACTCCCACTGGTTGTTGACCTGCTGTGGGCCAGAGATGGGCAATGTTGGGAATGCTGGGAATAACATTTTTACCCAATGCCCTTCGTAAACCCGGCAGCTGTGGTGATCAACAACCTCGCTGCAGATATGGGACTGCCCCAGCAGGTTGCATTCCAAGTGGGAGGAGCTACGCCTACCTGCATCCTCACTGGGCTGAAGGGAGATGACTTGCAGCTCCCATCTCCACCAGCAGAGGAAGAATGCCTGCTGGTTTTGCCTCCAGAGCCAGAGGGAGAGGAGCCGTTGCTGCCATCTCTAGCACCAGAGGTAGAGGTCCCACCGCTGTCTCCAGAGAAGGAGGGAGAGCCGCACCAGTCCCCTGCAAGTGAGGGAGAGCCACACCAGTCCCCTGCAAGTGAGGGAGAGCTGCATCAGTCCCCTGTAAGAAGGGTAGACTACATGTCGCTACCACCTCTGCCGCATGGAGACTACACGCTGTTCCCACCTCTGTCGCCAGAAGAATACATGCCTCTGCCATCTCTATTGGCAGGAGCAGAGCAGCAGAAGCTGCCTCTGCCTCTGCCACCTCCACCGGCAGGAACAGAGCAGCAGGAGCTGCCTCTGTCTCTGCCACCTCCACCAGCAACGGATGAATGCCTGCTGGGTCCCCGTCCACCAGCAGAAGGTGAAAGCCTGCTGGTATCACTTCCCCCACCATCACAAGGAGAGGAGCTGGAGCTACCTCTGCCTCCATCACCATCAGGGGGAGAGGAGCAGGATGTGACTCTCCCTTCAACAGAAGGACCAGGAATAGATGGTGGCAGTCCTCAGCAGCCCTTGCATATGCTGCTGAGGGAAGCACGGTGAAGAACTGCCCGGCCACAGTGGCAGAGAAGAGGGCCAACACCCGCACCCCACTTGTCCTGACTCCCTGCCTCGCTTCGCCCAAGGATGCCTGCTTGGCATCATCTGGGGTTACCTGCCGCTCCACATCGTCTGGGGTGGCCTGCCGCTCCGCATCGCCTGGGGTGCTGGAACTGCTTCGCCAGGGGTTGCAGTCAGCTCTGCTTGGCCACAGGGGTCAGTGTGGCCGGAGCCCCACAGGAGGTAGCTGCCGGCTATGAAAAAGGGGGGAGAAGTCAGGAGACCACCTTTCCCCGCAGCAATTTCGCTGCAGGAGTTCTGGGGGCTGGAGAACTCCCAGAGGACTCTGCCGGCTATAAAGGGGGGAGAGGTCAGGAGACAATCTTCCCCCGCAGCAGTTTCGCTGCAGGAGATCTTGGGGGGAGGTCTGGAGACCACTAACCCCAGCAGCTTTTCCGCTGCTGGACTTTCCCCGGCTGAAGGAGTCAGTCTGGGAGCTGTCAGCATGTATGTGACAGGTGCACCATTGGCAGCATTTCCGCTGCCAGTGGTACAGCGGGAGGAGAGATTCACCCCACTGTCAGCACGTCTGCTGACAGCATGGCCAGTAGCAGCCTGGCTACTGGCAACATTGGGGGATATACAAGGGGGGGGGGGGGTATATGTGGCAAAGTGCCTGCCCCTGTGTGTATTTTGTGTTGTACGTTGTGTGTTAAATGTTGGTGTGTAGTCATTGGTACATGGGATATAAACGGGTCTGTGTATCACAAGTGTTTAAAATGTATATTTGTATTTAGGCACAAGGATTGCACAGCACTTCACGTGCAAGTAAAAAGTAATAATATGTGAGCACTGGGAATTGCAGTTTATTAATTCACGTGCAGTTGAACCACGACTCCAATTGAATGATTGATTAGAAAATCGAGTCTCGGTGCAGCTGCATAAAAGCAGTATGTTTTCACTCACTTGGGCTTGTGTGTTCAGTGAGGGGAGAATATGATTGGAGATGGAGGAAATAATAATAATAATAATAATAATAATAATAATAATAATAATAATAATAATAATAATAATAGTTAAAAATATCAGCTCACCGTGTTTGTTTAGTGTTAGTCCATTTTGGTTTTCTCTTTAATTTGGCGAATGTGCCGTGTCCTGTGTTTTTGTTTGTCTTGCAACCTTTTATCTTCTGTCCGTCTGTTCATTATTAAATGCTGAGCGAGACCATTGGCTCAGCTTCACTAAACTCTACCTCTCCTTGTTTATTTCCTGGTTCCTGTTTCTGGTCCGACGTCCCCCACTCCAGCCGTCTTTGTGACAAGCTCTTATAAATTGAAGCCAATCTGTTCCTTTCCCCAAATGACCATAATGGAATGCAATAAAAAAGCAATAAATAATTCACTTGCCAAATAACAAGGAGACAATACCTTTTTTTCATTATTTCTAGGAAGAGCTGGGGTGTTTTAGCACTTTTCATTAAAAATGTTTATCTTATAAAATCAAGTACAAATATGTCTTACCCAATAGAAATGGAAACTAAATATTTGACATAATCTAAAACTAAAAACAAGCAAACAAACAAAAAAAACCAGGGCTAGCTAGGACTGGAATTCCACTTAGGTCATCAGTGGGTTTGATTTCTTTCAACCTAGACCCATAACAACAGACTTATAATAATAGCCCTAATAAGCCCATATCACAAAACCACATGATCAGGTACAATACCCAGTCTCTTTGCTTGAGGTAGGCCCATGCAGGTGGATGTGAGGCCAAGAGCTGTGAGGGGATGCGATCATAACACCTGCCAGCACAGTGCCTGACTGTAGAATCAAGTTTAATTTCCTTGCTTCCTCATGAATGTTAAAGGACAATGGTCTATGAGATGGAAATTTTGCCTACAAGTGACATAAATGAAATATTTATGTGGAAATTTACGTGTAAATATTTCACCTTTAATGGAAATACTGGCATCTAATTAGATTAGGGTAGATTTATTTTTATAAAGCTATGTGATAAATGGTCGTAAGTTGTTCACTTTATTCACATTGCATTTGGAACAGCAAAGAAAATCTGAATATATTTAATAACTATATTTAGTAAATGTATTTAATCTCACCTTTTCATTCAATGGCTTAAGGGAAAAACAAAGTAAAAAAGAAGAGATTTATTTTATGCACCTAATCATGTTTCTTGTGCAGTTCATGTTGCATTGTGTATTATACTGTATGTTATTTTTCAAATCAGATATTCTGACAACTATATTAGCTGTAATTATTTCATGTAGGGTAATTATAGACAGTATAAAGGACTTCTGGCATTCAACACATTTACAATATTTACTGCTTAAATTACAAAAACATAAGGCTGCAGGGCCACCAAGTGCAATGAGTGTTACACGGTGGTTCACATTTCATAACTGTAAATTATATGTTGGCGTGTCTCTCTATTGAATAAAATATGATCAAAATCTATCAGGCCAAGCACAGTTCTGTGTTCATTAAAGTCAGCAGTTCTAATAAGTGCAATATAAATCACAATATATTATTCACCATGAATGAGTTCCAAGAGCTGTTGCTTGCCAAGAACAAGCCTACTTCAATTGAAGTATTAATAATGTATATCACGGTCATTGGGGAGAGTGTGGGCACAATACAAAGACACAACGTTTCCTTTAGATTGATGATTTGCCTGCATGATTACTGAAGCTTACAGTCAAATCTTCCATTTTTTTATTTTTTTTTTAACTCATATTGCGCTGTTTAAGAAATTGTAAATGTAAATAATAATACAGATAACATATAACTAAACTATTTTCTAGTATTATTGTTATCATTATTACTGGTTCCCTTTTTATTGTGCTGAGAATCTTTTATGTGTTCATGATATACAAATATTTTATATGAAACTGATAAATTGCTGCATCCTGGTACCTTGGAATTTTGCAGTACAACACATGAAGAGATGTTAGGTATCAGGAAGCTGCTGCAGCATCTAAATGGATGAGCTGAAATATGTGTATGTATGTGTGTGAGAGATTATATATATATAGATATACAGCTCTGGAAAAAATTAAGAGACCACTGCAAAATTATCAGTTTCTCTGGTTTTACTATTTATAGGTATGTGTTTGGGTAAAATGAACATTTTTGTTTTATTCTATAAACTACTGACAACATTTCTCCCAAATTCCAAAGAAAAATATTGTCATTTAGAGCATTTATTTGCAGAAAATGACAACTGGTCAAAATAACAAAAAAGATGCAGTGTTGTCAGACCTCGAATAATGCAAAGAAAATAAGTTCATATTCATTTTTAAACAACACAATACTAATGTTTTAACTTAGGAAGAGTTCAGAAATCAATATTTGGTGGAACACCTCTGATTTTCAAGCACAGCTTTCATGCGTCTTGGTATGCTCTCCACCAGTCTTTCACATTGATGTTGGGTGACTTTATGCCACTCCTGGCGCAAAAATTCAAGCAGCTCGGCTTTGTTTGATGGCTTGTGACCATCCATCTTTCTCTTGATCACATTCCAGAGGTTTTCAATGGGGTTCAGGTCTGGAGATTGGGCTGGCCATGACAGGGTCTTGATCTGGTGGTCCTCCATCCACACCTTGATTGACCTGGCTGTGTGGCATGGAGTATTGTCCTGCTGGAAAAAAGAATCCTCAGAGTTGGGGAACATTGTCAGAGCAGAAGGAAGCAAGTTTTCTTCCAGGACAACCTTGTACTTGGCTTGATTCATGCATCCTTCACAAAGACAAATCTGCCTGATTCCAGCCTTGCTGAAGCACCCCCAGATGTGTCAAATTTTCAGCTTTGCCCAACACCTGGTCATCTAATGGTTAGACGGAGACCCGGAGAGGCCTACAAGCCACAATGTCTCGCACCCATTGTGAAATGTGGTGGAGGATCGGTGATGATCTGGGGGTGCTTCAGCAAGGCTGGAATCGGGCAGCTTTGGTATGAATCAAGCCAAGTACAAGGCTGTCCTGGAAGAAAACTTGCTTCCTTCTGCTCTGACAATCTGCCTGGTAGAGGACGCAAGTACATCTTGTCCCCACACACAGTGAGGAAGATGGTTCTGGAGGCAAAGTAGAATTAAAGGGCCACAGTTGGAGAATTACAGAACTTGCTTGCATCTTGGGGTCACCAAGTCTCCAAATCTACAATTAGACACCACCTCCATGCCAATAGCCTATTTGGAAGGGTTGCCAGAAAAAAAAGCCTCTACTGGGAGAAACCTACAAATGTAAGCGTCTGGAGTTTGCTAAATGGCATTTGCATTTGGATTGGAACCCGGTGCTATGGTCAGATGAGACGAAAAATAGAGCTCTTTGACCACGCACACCAGTAGAACCACATACCTACTGTAAAATATGGTGGTGGATCTTTGATGTTATGGGGCTGCTTTGCTTCCACTGGTCCAGGGGCCCTTGTTAAGGCCAACGGCATCATGAACTCTACCAAGTACCAGGACATTTTAGCCAAAAACCTGGTTGCCTCTGCCAGGAGGCTGAAACTTGGCCGCAAGTGAATCTTCCAGAAAGACAATGACCCCAAGTACACATCAAAATCCACAAAGAAATGGTTAGTTGACCACAAAATCAACATTTTGCAATGGCTAGCTCATTCTCTGGACTTGAATCCCATTGAAAACATGTGGTTTGAATTGAAGAGGGCAGTCCATAAGCACAAACTGAAGGATATCAAGGATCTGGAAAGATTCTGTATTGAGGAATGGTCTAAGATCCCTTCCAGTGTGTTCTCCAATCTCATAAAAAATATAGAAAAAGGCTCAGTGCTGTTATCCTTGCAAGGGGAGGGTGCACAAAGTACTGAAAACAAGGGTGCCAATAATTGTGACACTTAATTTTCTTGGAAATAAATCTTTGCTTTATAATTTGAGAAATGTGTAATTTTGGTTGATCCCCTTGAATCATTAATAAAGTACAATATATTCCACATGATGGAAAATTACAATATAGCTCATTACCTGTATTGTTTATTTTATACAGCCTTTTTTGCTCATCTTTATCAAGGGTGCCAATAATTTTGCAGGTGCCTGTGTGTGTATGTGTGTATATATATATATATATATATATATATATATATATATATATATATATATATATATATATATATATATATATATATATATATATATACACACACACACACACACACACACACACACACACACACACACACACACACACACACACTAGAGAAAGTCTGCACCCCCTTGAACTTTTTTTCACATTTTGTTGTTTCAGTGCCTCAGAGTTTCATGCATTTAAACGAAGATTTTTTCCCACTTATCTATTAACCATACTCCACACTGTTAAGGGTAAAAAAATTATATATTCAAAATGCAAAATTGAAAGATCATAACTGAATAAGTCTCCATCCCGAGTTAATACTTGGTGGAAGCACCTTTGGCAGCAATTACAGCTGCGAGTCTGTTGGGATAGGTCTCTACCAATTTTGCAGACCTAGATTTGCCAATGTTGACCATTCTTTACAAAACTGTTCAAGCTCTGTCAAGTTCCTTGGGGAGCGTTGATGGACAGCAATCTTCAAGTCATGCCGCAAATTTTCCACTGGATATAGGTTAGGGCTCTGACTGGGCCACTCAAGGACATTTACCTTTTTGTTTCTTAGCCACTCCAGTGTAGCTTTGGCTGTGTGCTTTGGGTCGTTGTCTTGCTGAAAGGTGAACTTCCATCCCAGTTTCAGCTTTCTTGCAGAGGGCAGCAGGTTTTCCTCAAGGACTTCTCTGTACTTTGCTCCATTCATTTTCCCTTCTATCCTGACAAGTGCCCCAGTCCCTGCAGATGAGAAACATCCCCATAACATGATGCTGCCACCACCATGCTTCACAGTAGGGATGGTGTTCTTTGGATGATGCGCTGTGTTGGGTTTGCGCCAATCATAATGTTTTACATTTAGGCCAAAAAGTTATATTTTAGTTTCGTCAGACCACAAAACTTTTTGCCACATGGCTACAGAATCTCCTGAGTGGTTTTTTTTTGCATACTTGAAACAGGATTCAAGGTGGGTTTTCTTGAGTAATGGCTTCCTTCTTGCCACCTCACCACACAGGCTAGATTTTTGGGGTGCTTGGGATATTGTTGTCACATACACACTTTGACCAGTCTTGACCATAAAAGCCTGTAGCTCTTGCAAAGTTGCCATTGGCCTCTTGGAAGCCTCTCTGATTAGTTTCTTTCTTGCTCAGTCATCCATTTTGGAGGGACAGCGTGATCTAGGCAGGGTCTTGGTGGTGCCATACACCTTCCACTTCTTAATAATCATCTTGACCGTGCTCCAAGGGATATTTAAGGCCTTTGATATGTTTTTATACCTATCCCCTGATCTGTGCCTTTCAACAACTTTGTCCTGGAGTTCTTTTGAAAGCGCCTTGGAGCATGCTCAAGACGATTATTAAGAATAAAAAGGTAAATGTCCTTGAGTGGCCCAGGTCAGAGCCCTGACCTAAATCCAATCTGTAAAGGAGGACAGAACATTCCAATGCATAGCAACGTTTAAGGGTACCTCTGGCAGACAAGATAGCACTGATTCAACATGCAAAATCTTATATTGTAGGTTTTTAAATTGCTCTGGAGGGATACAATACAAGACCAGTCATCATTGACAATAAATAACTAATAAAATAAATAACCTTTATGGAAGTTTGTGCAATTCTGCTGAAGGAAAAAATCCTCACTAGTAATGATTTCAGAAAATAAATGAAACACTTTAGACAGTAGTGCTCCTGAGTTGTTAGGCCTATTTCTGTAATTTACAAATTACTACTGTTAGATGAAAAGAGTAACCACTGAATGAGTTCATTGAAAGGCATTTAAATAAAATGTCACTGCTGTCCCCACTGATGAATTAATAGGGTATCATAAATTAAGGTCCAAAGATCATATGCATTCCAGTAAGCAGGTACAGTAAGTTTTCTTTTCAAATGATTAGGACAAAATACAGACTGGGTCAAGTTTGCTAACTTCCTGAAGGTGGTGAATATCATAATGAAAGATGAGAGGCAATGGCATTGGTTCAAACACAGTGCAGACAAGCACCACAAGAGCTTGCCCTCACAACTCAGTCCTTACCTGAACACCATTCAGTCCTTGGCTTCCAATAAAGCATCTTCCACCACCCACACCCGTTTTCAAACAAAATCCTCAACTGTATCTGTGTGTACATTTAAATACATCATTTGACAGATGAGTCTGGTTCTTAGAAACATCGAAAAACTGTGTGGCATACAGTATATCATTAGAAATTTATCCATAGATGCATCTATCCATAGAATGTGAAATAGAAATGTATCCATTACACAATGGGTTAAGCTATTAGGCCAGATTCAACTAAACACTCTACCAAAGCTGTGTCTTACACCTGCGACGTCCGCACACCTGTCTCCGCCCCCACAGGAGACAAAACTGCATGCAGGACGGTGCTCGGTGCCATAAATTTTCTTCAACCTACTGCATATAATGTACGCTGCGACCAAAGAATTATAATGGATACATTTCTATTTCAGGGAACCAGGATTATGACAATAACCTAACGTTCCCTTTCAAGTATGAAATGTAGTCAGCCATCGCAAGGACATGACTTGCAGTACAGCCAATTTGGCGAGACCGTCCATAGAACGCATAATTACCACATGCATGTTCTTCTGAATCCGACTGAGGCGCCGCTGTCAGCACTCTGGTTCCAAAGGCAGGGTTCTGAGGATCCAGGACCTTAAGCCTGTAAAACCTTGTGAAGGTCCACACCACTGCATCATCAAATGTCAAAGACTGAAGCACCCTGAAACAACACCCAAGAGGTAGCAAGACCCCTGGTGGAATGACCTGTGATCTTCTCTGGAGGGGGCAAGTCTGTTTTGATAGAGCCTGACCTTGGTTCTTAGCTCCAAAACATATAAACAGTTGCTCAGATTGCCACCAACTTTTTGTCCTGTCAACGTCTAATACACAAGTGCCCTACCCAGACAAAGCATACAGAACCGATGCTCCTCATCTGACTGGAATGGTGGAGGATGAAAAGCCTCAAATTCCACAGACCGATGGAAATGGACAGTCGAAAGACATTTGGGAAGACCTAATGGAAGGGTCTTGGATGCTGCTGCCATCAGCCCCAGAAACCTTTGAAAGGTGACAACCTCCCGTTACATACCATACCGTTTGGAGCCTCTGGATTCTGTCTTCTGACAGAGTGGTGAGCATGCTGCTGGAGTTCAGGCAGGTTCCTAGGTAGATGGTAGTCTGGGACGGTACCAGCTGTCTTTTTGACAAGTTCATCAGGCCGAGCCTGTAGAGGTGAGCGGTCACCAGTTCCGTGTACGCTACTGCCTGCACTGGAGACCAGAACATATGAGCCAGTCATCCAGGTAATTGAGCACTCTGATTCCTTGTAGCCTCAGAGGGACCAGGATAGTCTCCATGCACTTTGAATGGAGAACCACAGATACTTCCTGTGGCCGGGTCTTATCGGGACATGGAATTAGGAGTCTTTCAGGTCCACCATAGTGAACCAGTCGCTCGGTCTGACAGACTGCAAGACCTGTTTTATTGTCAGTATCTTGAACTTCCTGTGCCTCAAGAATAGATTGGGCTATCTGAGGTCGAGAGTTGGCAGTAGGCCGCTGCCCCTTTTTGGCACCAGGAAGTACCTGGAATAAAAACCTGAGTCCAGGTCGGAGGGGTCTATCACCTGAATAGCCCTTCTTTGCAACAAGGTCTTCACCTCTTGGAACACCTCCAGGGTGTCTTGAGGGTTGGAGACAGAAGTCGTAACCACTCCCAAAAAGGGGGGATGACCCCGTTTGAACTGGAGTGAGTAGCCGAGCTGTATTGTGGTGAGCACCCAGATGTCCGTGGTGCTTGAATGAGGGCCCGGACCTGTGGCAGCAAACCCGTAGAGCTGCTACTGAGCCGCTGGTTGTTTCACCATTACTTTTTGTGCATAATATCGGTCAGTGGTATTGGCGGTGGTGCCCCCTCTGTGTCTGGCCATCCCTATGGTGGGGATTCCCCAAACCTGCAGGCACTGTTGGCCGCTGAGTCTGGGGCTGCTGAGCCCTAGGATGCCAAGGTGCTGTTTGCTTCCTGGCTTGAGGAGCCTTTCTGGATAGCAAGCAAACCAGCTCTTTGGTGGATTTGCACACCTTCTGGGAACTCAGCAAAAGTTTGTCCACCGCCGGACCAAACTTATGGTCTGGTGTGACCAGGGCATCCAAAAGGGAGGCCTTGTCTCCATCTGGCACTCGTGCTTGGGAGAGCCAAAGCTGCTGTCGAGCAGCTATCAGTGCTGCGAGGCCTCGGCCAAGAGACTGTCCATTTTATTTGGACAGCTGGTGCAGGTGATCAGTGACCAGGTTCAGTTCCTCTAGTGTCTGCTGGGGGAGCCTGTGATTCACTGACAAGCACTGCATAAGTGTCGACTGGTAAGCCACCAGGATGCACGTGTAGATACCCAGCCGGGTAGCTAGAGCTTCTGCCGCATAGTCCTTTTTTTAACATCGCATCTGTGACCTTGCACTGTTTGTTAGATCATGACACATCTTTGGAAAGGACGGCCAGATGTGTGCCTTGTACAAGGGAGGCAATGGATGCTGCGACAGGAGGAAAGTGGCCAAGCTCCAACTCCGTGCCGTGGCCCCGATATAACAGGTCAGCAGCCCTGGGGGTGGCCAGTGCTGTCGCGGGGTCTCCCCAAGTTGATTGGACCTCATACAGAATGACCGGGAGGACAGGGGGCATCGAGGTCCTTCTAGAGGGAGCTGAGGTCCTGTCAAAAATGGAGCACTTCGACACGAGCTCCTAAGGCCATGGCTGCGGTGGGTCTTTTCAGCAAAGCCGTGAGCTCTGCGGAGAAGGGGATCGGCGCTAGTGTCTCTCTCCTCCAGCTGAGGTTCCTCTCACTCCTCGGGAGTTCCTGAGGCAGCGAGGGACATGGAGTCATCCCGCAACCACTCTTGCGCTGCAACAGCCGCTTGCAGAGCAGTGGAAGCAGATGCGGGTTGCGTTAGATGCTCCTCAGCCAGTGATTTCAACATCTGGCTCTGGGATGAGATGGCTTCCCACATGCGATCCATCTGGGTCTTAATGGCCAGGTCGCTCTGGAAATGGTGGCAGCTAGCCTTCCTATGACTTGGGGCCAAAGACCGCAAGGGGCTTCTGCCTCTGTGCTACATGATCCGCTGGCGGCAGTGATTAATGCTGTGGTGAGGGAGACATGTCTCTCTGAAAGGATGTCGAGGCAGCAGGTTCTGCAAAACGCTTCTGCCTGTGTTCGACCGAATGCCTGGTGAACACTTTACAGGTCATGCAAGAATGGAACCCAGGCATTGTTGCAGCAAGACTGTAGTAATGAGCACGGGTGGTAACACGGTATGGTGCATGGTACTGACTACGGTACAGTGTACGGTGCACGA
The DNA here is from genome assembly GCF_017654505.1 of Polyodon spathula. NCBI lineage: Eukaryota > Metazoa > Chordata > Actinopteri > Acipenseriformes > Polyodontidae > Polyodon > Polyodon spathula. The sequence goes on along the minus strand of NC_054542.1, from coordinate 20,213,031 downwards.
TGCAGTATGGTGCGCGGGACATGGTATGGTACACTATGGTGCATGGTGCAACACAGTGCAGAAGCACTGTACGTTATGCATGGTATGGTACAGTGCACACTGTGGTACGGTATGGTGCACGATTAGCACGGGCAGGGCCTAAGCAAACTGTGTGTGACCAAGGCAGCAACACAGTGATGCAATGCAAGAACCTGAGAGCGCCTGCCTACAACTCTCTCCCGCTGACAAGCCTTCACAAAGTGGTGCCCAAGCTGCCCGCTATTGTGGCATGGGCAGCAGATCAAAACTCTCTAACTGTTGGGCTACAGCCCGCAAGTTAGTCTGTGCAGCCCGAGAGCTAACACAGTGCCCATCCATGAGCGCAGGCTTGCAAACAAGTGTGAGCACAGAGTTGCTGCGACTGTTTAAGCAGTAAGCCGCGCGCACAGCCCTTGGAATATGCTTGTAAAAAACAAGACTAATAAAACTCCAGCCAGAGTTAAGGTAGGAAAGAGAGAATAAATAATATTAATAATACTCTGTCACCGATCTGTGGGTGCAGGATCAGGCAAGCCCGCAGCTGCCACTACCTGGAAGGCGGCGAAAAACAGATTCACAGTAAAAAACACAATTAAATGATTAAAATAATTTTTGGCTTCAGCGGTTTATCCCAAAGGAAAAAAAAAAACAAACAGAAATAAAATAAAAAGACAGGCTTATCTGACAACTTCTGGTCAAAGATAGCAAATTTTCACTCACTTGAATGCTGGGTCACTCTCTGTGTAAGCTGAAAGGCTGAAATAAAAAATGGCGCCGAGTGCTGGTCTGCACACAGTTTTGTCTCCTGTGGGGACAGAGACAGGCGTGCAGACGTTGCGGGTGTAAGACGCAGTTTTGGAGTGTTCAGTTGAATCGTCGTAATAGGTTAAGCCATTGTGCAATGGAACACATTTCATACTTGAACATTAACGAAATGCATGGCCTGGATTTGTTGATAAGAGTAAAGTGGGAGTAACAGTTTCAGTAAACCCATTCAGGGAAGGCATTTTCACGTATAAATAGGTAGAAAGATGAAAGTCTGCCCACCAGAAAACTAAAGTACATATGTTTGTAACTCTATTAAAAAAAGGGTCAGTTCTTATTGAGACAGGCTGTATGAAGAGAAAATAAACATTGCCGCCTGCTTCATTATTAAGGCCAGAATAAAACAGTAAAAGAAAGAAAGTCAAGTTTATTTATTTTTTTAATTTACAGAAACAACACCTTCTCTAACCCAGTAAAGTTTATTTTCAAAGTTTTTGTCCTAACTTTAATTTAACTTAAATTTTACAAAATGTTTTCCCTTTCAGTTCCCTTTCACCCCTACTGGTTGCTAAGCAAACACCAGCAGAAAAACTCCAGAAGTGAAATACCAACAGTTCTCACTAAAAACCTGAGTGCTACAGCTCAAATGTTGCATTTCAAATGGAGAATGGTTTTCTGGAATCCAACAGCATTACAGATGACATTATGAAAATTTTGACATACCAATCATGCATATCAATACATCTTAAAGATCAAGCCTTGATATTTGCTTTACCCAGGAAGCACAGATGCTACAACTTTTTTTGTGTGGGTTGGGACTAAATGCGGTAATTAATATTTTAAGTTTTATTGGTGACTGGTATCGTTACAAATGGTTTCAAGCAGGTTATATTGTGCTGTAAACAAATCTACAAGCTGTACATTTCAAGTTCTAGTTGTATAGATTTGACATTTCAGTGTGCAATGTAAGTGCCGATCCCATTTTGTACTCTCTTTTTGCTACTGTAGTGCAGTGAGCCCCAAAATCACCTTTTTTTCTATTGTGTTATAGTGTATTACTGCATGCAAACCTAAAGCCAGGCTACCATGTACCTCAGAACTGCGTGTAAGGTTCCTATATGAAAAATAAATATTATCCTTGTTGTGGCAGAGCAAGATTGTGTTTAATGGTGTTTTGGTGGTGGTTAGTAGGGATGGGGTTAATTCCTGTACGTGCCAGAAACTATGCGAGAATGTGGCTGCTCCTTAATAGAACGATTAAAAGGAGAGCCCAGGGCTCCATTTGGTAAGAGTTTGGTGAGTGTGCACTGTGTGTGTTACTGTGTTTCTGCCTATTTTTGTTTTTGTAAAGCAGTGAAGGCGAATGCCCAGCCTACATTTTTGTTTTGTTTAAACCTTTATTTTGGCCCTTGCGCCTTTTTTGCTTGTATTTGGTTTTATTTTGTTTATTAAATGTGTGCTTTGTCACTCAAACTGTAGCTTCCTGGTTTCTGAATCTCTGTCTTGCTGCTATCCTGTCACATGTGGTGTCCTGCATGGGATAAAAATCCCTCCAAGAAAGTGCACAAGGGCAAAAATAACAGATACTCAAAACAAAAAAAATACAAAAAACAAAACTCACAAAAAAAAAGTTTCCAGGCTGGGCAATGCCTTCACTGGATTTAGAAAATGCAAAAACCCACAAAACCAAACAAACCAACTTGCTTCCTCAGCTCCCTTCCTACCTAAATGAGAAGCAGAGGCCTCCTTTTATGTCATGTGGCTGGGCGCTGATTGATCGTTAATCAACCTAATCATCTAATCAACCCCAGCCACCTGAACATAATAAACCCAGGCAGGTAGGGGAAGTTAACCCCATCCCTGCCAATTTAAAAGGGCAGAGCTTTGCTCTGCCACAATCCTCCCCCTCTCTGTCTGGGAGCGACGCCAGATCCTCACCCCTCTCTGGCTCTGGGTGTCCCTTGTCCCCTCTCTGGCTCTGGGGAGCGGACAGCGGGACCTCTCACCCCTCTCTGGCTTCGGAGGGGATTGCACGACGAAGGCGGGACTCACCACGACGGCTCTCGGCTCTAGGAGCGACGGCAAGTCCTCACCGCCCTCTCTTATTGGAGGGGTTGGCCCGGAGCGCAATCTCCCAGTCTAGGCCGTCTACACCAAAGAGACTTATATGCCTATTAGACCGGGGCCAAACAGGGAGGAGGTTCAGGGTGGTGTTGTCTCTACCACTGTCACCTCCCCATCTCGAGCGCACTCTGTGTAAAATATGGGGAGATTCGTGGCGCCCGGTCGGCACAGCCCTCACCCTCCGAGGACTCTAGGCGACTCCGGAAGGTGGTCAAGGGTGTGGTGGGGCTCTGGTAGGTAAGGTCGGCGCCGTGGCCCTCTCTGGGCTCGGGAGGCGACCCGGCAGATCTTCCAAACACCTGGCTACTAGGGGGGCATCTGGGCGGACGGGACAGTCCTCACTTAGTTTGACATCGAAGTCTACCTATGAAGACTTAGAGACAAGCACGTACGGCAGTCGCGATATCAGCCAAGAGACAGACTTTTGATGAAAAAGGATTATTATTTATTTTGATTTTTTAATTGTGAACAGAAATGGTAAGCAAGAGGTGGTGGAGCCGAGACCCCAGAACAGGGTCAACCCATGATTGGCAGGTGGAGCAGTGGATGGCTGAAGGGACTCTATGGCTGCTGAGTTTGGACGTGAGAGAGGATTGTCCCTATGAAGACTCGGGCTTCCATGCATCCCATGCAAGGGGGGAGATGGCAGATGCGGGCAATTGTATTTGGCTGCAGGACCAACAACCACTGCCATCCAACCCAAATAAGTCCTCTACATACCAAAAACTAGAGATGATCCCCTCTGCCTCCAAAGCCACCTGGAGCAGTGGTTTGGATGCCCTACTATGGTGCCTTGTCTCTGCAAAAGGCGGGACACTATATAGTGTGCTGACACCTCCAGGAAGAGAAGCAGGAGTCACCACTTGACAGGAAGAGCAAGAAGGGAAGGAGCCGCCATTCCCGGAGGCAAGCCAGAAGGACAGTGCTAGAGAGGGTGCCGCTGCCATCCCAAGATCCCCAGAAGGATAAGCTGCCCTCCCCAGTGCCCAGAAGGGGGGAGCCAGAGCGTCCAACACCTAAGGAGGGGGGAGACCGAGTATCCAGAGCCCAAGAAAGTCACACCAGTCTCCAGTGACCAAGGGAGAGCTGCACTAGTCTCCAGTGACTGAGGGAGACTACCTTCCGCTCCCGCCTCCACCACTAGAGGGACTACCTGCTGCTCCCGCCTCCACCACTAGAGGGAGACTACCTGCTGCTCCCTCTTCCACCGCTGGAGGAAGAATACCTACCGCTCCTGTCTGCCGCACGAGAGGGAGAAGCCATGATTTTGCTAAAGCAAGAGGCACCACAGCCGGTGGAGTCTACAGGACAACAGCCGGGCTCCCTCAGCACGCACTGCATTTGCTGCTGAGGGAGCCCGGCGAAAGCCAGTTGCATGTCTGCGTCCAGAGTGCCCATTGTTTCCTCCTGAGGGTTCGTCGTCTCCTGAGGGTCTGCACGCCACCATCCTGGGATTTGTCGTGTTCACCAGCAGCAGTTTCGCAGCTGAAAATTTACTGGCCTGAGCCCTGGTAGAAGGAGTTGCTGGCTACAGAGAAGGGGGGGGGGGGGGGGGGGGGGGGGGGGGGGGGGGGGGGGCAACACTGACACTGGCACAGTTGCCTCTGCCTCTGGTCCCGGAGGACCACTGAGAGTTTTGAGACTTTAAGGGGGAGGTGGCTGTTGGGGCCAGGTGTGCTTTGCACAAGGGGAGGGATATGTGGCAGAGCAAGGGCTGTAGTGTTTTATGGTGTTTTTGTGGCAAGGATGGGGTTAATTCCTGTCCCTGCCAAAACATGTGAGTGTGGCTGCTCCTTAAATCAATGATTAAGTGCTAATTGGGAGCAGCCACATAACATAAAAGGAAAGCCCAGGGTTCCATATGGGAGGTGGAGTTTGACGAGTGTGCACTGTGTCTGTCACTGTGTTTCTGCACATTTTTGTTTTTGTAAAAATGTTTTTGCAAATGCCCAGTCTACGTTTTTGTGTTTTGTTTACACCTGTACTTTGGCCCTTGTGTCCTTTTTGTTTGTTTGGTACTCAAACTGCAGCTTCCTGGCTTCTGCTATGTCTTGTTGCTATCCTGTCCCACCTTGATATGAACTATTGATTTTCCCTCTCCGTAGATATGAAAAATACCACACATTTGATTATGGGCCCTATTCACAAGTCATTTTAGTTTTTTTTAATACTTTTTAAACTCTGTTTTGGTGAAAGGAATAAGTTTGATGTGCATGTAATATGTTTGAAGTTCTGACTGTAGCTGGATTATTTGTCTATTTATGAATACATATTACTAGTATACAGTATTTAACTAATCAAAACATCACCATTCCTTAAATAATGAAGATAAGGTTTTACAACTAGAATGGGCTCTGACCTCTATTTTTGATACACAGAGGGAGTGGACAAAAAATTTGCAAATCTGACACTTTTACCACACACAGGCTTCCCCTCACATGTGCAAGACAGCAGGCCTCAAGAGTTAGTTGTAGGTGCTTGGTTGGCAGGAGCTTTCATATCCATTGTATCATAATATCATTCCCAAATATGATGACTCTAAATGCCATTTAGGGGAAAACTTTGCTGTGCACCCCCCTTCCTAGAACAATGTAAACACTTTGCAAACTCAAAAAGGTTGAAAAAGTGCTCTTGACTTTCCATGGTGGCCCTACAGCTTTTGCACTATTATGGCAGATATTACTTGTCCAACTCCTAGGGTAGGTGTGTGTATTGTTATTTTATTCAGTGTGGTCTACCTGGGTCTCTCTTTATATTAGTGCTTGCACTACTGAGATATGTCTGTGCTGGCCCTGCAAGGACAAAGTGAATAAACTAAATTAAACTAAACTAAACTAGACAGCTTATAGTTTGCACTATACAGGGTTCTCCCCAGGAATTCTGTATAGCCGGGAGTACAGAAAAATAAACTTGGCTTACCTTAAATAGATAATACAACAAAGCATTTGTATAATGTATGGTCTTTCGTCGAGTATATCTGGTTGTGCTTTTCATGTCCTACATTTTCTTTTTCATTACTGTTTTTATTATGGTAAATTACTGTGCTTATTTAGCCACTCTACAATTTGACTGGGGAAAGATAACGTAGCGTTAGTGGAGTTCACAAAAAACCCCACAAAAAAACAACACAAAAAAACTGGTAACCTTTGCACTTCCCTTTTAGCTTAATTATTGAGCTTATTGCTTCATTTAAATTGTTTTCTTCATGATAAGTTTTCAGGGCATTTTGTTATTGCATGTTTGTTTTGGTTTTTTGCTCTATCTACATTTTTTTTTAATGCAACTGTTCATTTTAACCAAATCGTTTTTTACAAAACAGTACTCACAAGCATTTGGTCACCTATAACTGTAGCATGAAACTGGACTGTAATAATCCAGCACTGCTGCACTTAAGCATTTGTATGTCAGCTGACAAGATTTCAGCTGATATCCCATCACGACTTTCTTCTTAAAGGCATACAGCCTCTATATATGAACCCCCTATGTATCTCATCACAACAACGGTCTGCTATAAGCGAAATCAATCCTTACTGTTAAAGGCACAGTAGCATTTGCAAGATGGCCGGATTGTTTTTTTTTCAGCCAGGTGGCGACAGCCACTTTGCCGAAAAGGCCTGGGGAGAACCCTGCTGCCCCTTAAGTCTTAACAACTATAATCATAACAGTACATATACTTGAATTCTTCCAAATGCTCTGAAGCTCACCATTCACATCACAAAGAAAAAATACGGTGGATGTGTGTTTATCCTAAACAAATCCTAAACAAAAAAGACGATGAAAACACATCTATTGCCATCTCTCAGCAACACAGATTTATAGAAGTCATGGAGAAATGAGCGCCTCAAGACATGTCTTCTACAAGAGTTCTGCGTTGCTGTCTGGAAACCGGATGCAGATTAAGCCATCGTGTTTAATAAAACATATATGGATTTGCTATTTAATGTTAATCTAGTGTCCTCCAGGGCACAATACAGCCCTCAGCCTGTGGCTTTGGGCAATATAATCCCCTCTCAGACACTGTATCCCCTCAGGGACAATAGTCTTCAAACATTGTCTGTTTTAAACATTAAAGATATATTGATTAAACATTTTTAAAGTAAATTCAATGTGGCCAAGAAAACATTATATAAGACCTTTGAGCAAGGTCTTTAATCCATTGTGCCACTTGCAACATGTTTGGTGAAATGAATTCAACTATTAAATATCATAAAGCTATAGTAGAAGCAAGCAACTTAGGCATGCTCGGGTCCTTGCATTAACTAGTTATTGCATTGCTAGTTATTGAACATAAATCTGAGATATATTTCTTTTTCATATTGAATGTAGCACATACAACATTAAAGTAAATTTCTTAAAAACAAACAAATACAAACATTTACAGTTCTAAGGTAATTTAGTTTAGTAAAAAATCTGGCTTTTTGTAGCCAAAAAGCTCAAAGTCTCCTTGAAAGCGTGCGTAGAGACGCCTGATGTCTCTTTTACTAATTCCAGAGAAGTACTGCTCCACCTTGGTCTTATTGTACAAGGTAATGCCTGGCGGGATTGTGGGATAGGACACTAAATGGTCTATGCCTGCTGCCTTCAGAATAAATGGAGCATCCCGTTCAAGGCTCTCATGGTGTCCAATGACACTGTACTTAATTTCACAAGGAGCACAAAGTTCTACATAGGTGACCCAGTGAATTATGTGGTCTCCGAATTGTCTATTGAGTCGCATGTGGTTTGGGTCTCCCAGGTAACGAACAAAGTCCTCAAACTGCAACCCCTTGGTTTCCAAGTGGTTCTTCTTGTATTTACGAATGATCGCGGGTGCAATGTCATGTTTATACCAGGGCTCAAAACGAGGATTGTATAAAAATTTGTCCTTGAAAGCAGATATGAGTCTTTCAAAAGGATCTCTCACAATTAAGAACTTGAAGTAAGTATCTAACCTGAAAAAGAAACAGAAACATATTTACATTGGAAAATAACATAGCTTTCGAAATTAATTTTTACAATTCAATTAAAATCTTACTGCAGCTTATATTATACCAAGACCTAAATTACTCTTACATACCTTGAAGAGTGCTGTCTTTGTATTCTGCCATCAATATCTTATGTGCACTGAAGCATACAAGCTTAATGGTGGCAGCAGTTACCCATATAAAACGCCAAAGTCTGCATTGAGGTAATGCTCGATTGGAGGGCTGTACACCAAGAACCCCAATGTTTAATCAAAATCCACATGCACTGCATTCAATTAATAGGCGTATCACTTCTTATGCATTGCAGCCATTTTTACCAAGTTACCTCTCTCAATTAAACAACAGTTAAGTAGAGGGAAAACATATGGTACTAAAGACAGTGTAACGTATAAATGAGTGATGGGTGCTGGCGTGTGATTAGTGTTACAGACCTTTTTGCTATTTCTGGTTCAGTCAAAGCGGAAAGGCGTGGCAGGCCATTTTTCTCATGGTCGTGGACAACATTATCAGGTATTTCATCAATACTAGAAAAAGCTCCTAGAGAAAAGCAAAGATAGGAATTAGAACACGGGCCAATCTAGATTGTCTTCAAGACACTTTCTTAGATAGGCAAAAAAGAGATTTAATTGAAAGCTATTAATAAGTGTGCATCAAAGGCAACTTCTTTAATTTACTGTGACAATGAACCAGGAGCTCAGATGATGACCTAACTAAGGTGAAAGGATTCACTGTGTATTGAAGAATCGATATTGTATATTGTGACAAAAATCTCCACGTAGCAATATATCTTGAATATGTTCATCCAAATAGTTCTTGAATGACAAGTACATGTGATTTTTAACACCATCCCCAATATCTCATTTAAAACCAAAAAAACAATGCTACTGATCATTTAGAACCCTGGTATTTAACAAAAGGAACAAAGTAAAGCTGTCAATATTACGAAAGTATTGGTCTGGTGAACGGAATTAAAAATGAGTAATGTGGCTTGATCTGCCTTTTTAGTTAATGTCACATAGTATTCTGTGATATAGACTGAGCCAATTTCAGTTTTACTTGCATTAAAACAGGGAAAAATGTACACAAAATCACAATATTAGCATGAGAAAGCATGATGATCCTACACAACACCATGAACCAGGTGAAGAGTTGAATCTCACATGAACTACTGAGGCTCGAGCTTACATGTCATTTTTCACTGAAGCTGCACAGATTAACAGTGACCTGAACCGACTTCAAATACCAGGAATGTATTTCTCTAAAATGTTAAAACTATATAGACTAACAATTTACTACAAAAAAAAAAAACACAACCTAATAATACCATTCAGCAAAAAATAAATAAATAAATAAATAAATAAATAAATAAATAAATAAATAAATAATTCGGAATAACTGGGGCATTGGAAACCCTCAGAAGTGTGGAATCCTGATTAACTACAAATGATGGAGACGAGTTTCACATGGAAGTATATAAGTTAGTTAAGAAAGACAAAGACACGATAAAAGAGGGGGAGGGGTCGCAATATATATTAAAAACAACTTTGAATGGAAGATTCTAAGGAGGCGACTACTAGAGTGGTCAAGTATAGTGCGTATGACATAATCTACTTAGATTTTCAAAAAGCATTTGACAAAGTACCGTACGAAAGACTATATCTAAAGATTAAAAGAAGGAGCTTTTTCACAGAAAGGGTCAACCTTGAAGCAGGCTGCCCGATAGAGTTGTTGAAGCACAGACTACCAGATCCTTCAAGAATAGACTGGATACTATCATGAAAAATACTGTATAACCCTCTCTGTGACCATAAGACCTTTAGTTAGCCATCTGGAGGAAGGGTGGTCCATTTAGCGATGGATTCCCAGAGATTTCATTTCCTCTACTAACTTGCTTCGGGTTTTCCCTCTCCTGAGTGCTAACAGAAAACACTTGCACCAAAGTAAGTGAGCATACGTGGGCCGAAAGGCTTTTTCTCGTTCTATAATTTCTTAAGTTCTTGTCTTGTCTGCCTTCATCTACTAACACCCTGTGACAGAGAGCGAATGAATCCGAGTCAACAATCTCCCTCCCAACCTGTGAGGGCACTGTGTAACAGGAACAGTGTGCCCCAGACTGGACGGTTTGGCAGTTAATTGTAGGGTCAGTTGGAAGTCGGCCATCCAGAAAGGGGGCGGAGTCACAATACCAGAAGTCATTGCCTTAACCCTTTGCTGTCCTATGTCTGACCAGGTCCTACTTTACAGTTTTCCCTTTCCATCAAAAAGACGTAAAGCACAGTTCTCTAGTCACTTCTTTTCTCTGGAAAACGCCGAGAAAAACCTTTCAATGGCTGAATGAAACCGAAAAAAGGGCGTATCTCATAGCCCAATGCACTACAGAGATAAGACGGACATACAAAGGAGGTAGCTGCTTCTGCAACCAGCGCTCAAAGAACATCAAAGACATTTGCAGAGCTTTTTGAGATGTTATAGTAATAAAATAATGACTTGGATCACATTATTTTGGATGATAAAACAAGTGATCAGGAGAGGATTTATCAGTATGCACGTCTATAAAGAGGTATGTGAAAAATATAGCGAACAAGGGTTGGGGCCTTTTTTTTTTAAACGTGCATGTAAAATAAACAGTGCAAGTGAAAATAGACTGGACCCGACAAGCCTGACAAGCCTGACAAGCGCTGAATAAATTGATTGCAAAAGAGTTAATGCGGTAGGCGATGTGTCAGTCATGGATTAGAGGATACCTGATTCCACTAGTTACCGAAAGGGGCGTGACTGAGGGTATATCAAGGGATGTGGCAAAGCAGGCAAAGCCTTATCTGACCAGGAATAAAAAGAAACCGTGAGTGTTTAGTGTTGTCTTGTCTGTACATTTAACTGTTGTTATTTGTCATTGTAGATGGCTAAATATCCGGGAGCTGCCACTGTTAAGCCAGCATCAAACCCAGATGCACTGCACCACTGTTATCACTGTTAAAGTGTATTCACAACACAACTTGCACCCGGAGCACTCACTACTGGACTGGTGATTGTGTAGGTGTTTTAAGGTGTGTGGTATTATTGAACCCCGTGGCTTTGGCATGGTTTTTGTTTACTATATATCAAAACATATCATCAAAATGTGACGTATTAGTCTATTAAGAAAATATTATTATCCCTATTGCAATATATTCTTGAGGTTAAAAAGCCCCTGTATCATAGGGGCAGCACTGAGTGAAGCTCGCTCCGCCCTCCGGCTACATCACCATTGTAAAATGACGCAGATCATACTTCCACCCACATAACAAAAACCCAAGCATGGTTGGCTCCTGGTTTAAATAACTAAGCATTACAGACAGGGGTTCACATAACTGGCACGCATGCAAACCAATAAAGAAAAATGCAGACTTCCACATTGTTCTTTAAGATGCAAAGGCGTACCGTCAGTAGATTTTTAACAGGAAAGCATTTTTCATAATGGCAGCGAGGGAGCTCACTTCCCTAACATCTGTATTTTTCACGCAATCAGGGTCTCCAGGTTCATAGGATCAATTTTCAACACCCAACAATAGCATGGATCTCTATTAAGCCATCCAGAGGAATGCAGTTATGTGGCATTAAGGAAGCTTGTTAACGCTTTGCTTAGCTTAGCTGTCGGTTTTTTGAAAGCTTGTATATTTAAATGTAGGGCTGTAATATAGAATACATTTTGACCATCGAAGGTTCGGAACACATTACCAAAGGACGGTTTGAACATTTGATGGCACTCGATTTGCATAATTTACTGGTGACATCATCATAGCTACTTGTTTATATTTGCTTGAAAATCCTATTATTTTACAGGTAATCTATATAAATGGAACAAAACAGGTCACATGTAGCCTAAAAATATGTTATATAGAACAGTAATCAAGTTTTATAATTTAAATAAAAATAGAAATACACTTGCAATGCAGGAACAACAAGTGCAGCAACAAGTCTGACTTGTGCTAAAAAAAATCCTTACCAAGTTTCATCACACTTGGATAATTGTCTCTCCACTGTATTTTTTGTGAAGGTCAATGAATCAGTCACATAATGGCATATGTTTCTAGTTTTTGTGTCCAATCCCTATAAATGCCCAGCTGTACTTTATTTCCAGAATACCAATCTTATAATAAGAATTCTTGTGATATAAGTATATAATCACATATGTATCCTTCAGTATCACATATTTACCATTGAGAACAATTAGGACTTTCTTCCACTGCGTATTGCCTACTTTAGGTGTCTGGCAGAAGAGGATCTTGTGTTTATCACACACAAAGATACGGTCCAGAACAAACTTGTTGACTGCAGTATGGGTGAGATTCTTCACAGAGGCATTGCCACACACGCTGGAGATGAGTTCAAGGCGCTCGGTGTGGACTGCCTGCCAGTCCTGTTCACCCACAGCGACAACATTGCCAGCAAGCTGCAATAGAACAGAAGATAGTTCACATCATAATGCATCCCTGCTTCAGAGAATCCCAGGACAGAACACAGCTGTTCTTTACAGGTAGGTAACATAAAAAAAAAAAGTTAGTTACTATCACCTACATTCACAGAATGTGGAATCATCTCTTTTACCAAATGCAGTTCCCAAGATATAACCTTCAATGACTCAGCCAATCTGGTGTTAGTGAGTACATGGAAATGTACTAAATGAAACAAATTCCTAAACAAATATTCATGTAAAGTTTATTCGAATTTGGGCAAATGGTTCTAGGTATAGCCTTTAGAAAATGTGAATTGTGTGCGTACAGGTACCTTCACTATATCAGTGTCGCTGGGGACAATCATTACCTGTGAGGCATTACAAATAGGAATAGCACTGAACAGTTGACTGGTTGAACAGAAAGCTGACATTAGATCTCAGAAACTGAAAGTCAATTAATTGCACCCTTGAATTTCAAAGCAATAGCAGCAGGTTCTTCTACAACCCAAGCTATAAACATAATTGTATGCAAAGTGTGTACTAGTAGCAAATCGATGTTAACATTTTAATTGCATAGCTGTTTGAATTGAAACAAAGTAATTGTGAAGCATGATGTTATGGATGAATGGAATCAGTGAATTACATATATAATTACGTTTTAGAACATTAACAGATAGTTTTAAAAATTCCAAACAGTTTTAAATATAGTGCTTTAACAGTAATGCATGCTTTCTTTTTAAAGTAGTGACTAGTCAACTATTTTTACCTTGACTATTTGACACTGTCAATTAGTCATTCTACCACCTATTTATGAACCGGAATTTGCCAGAAAGACCACCCACATGAATAATCATATACAGTATTACATGCTAACAAGAGTCCATCTAGCATAGTGGACACATCTTCTATGGTCTGTGCCTACTCTTAAAATTCATGTAGAGAACCACTTAGTGTGAAAGGTCATTCTTTACAAACTATGGAAAGTATCTCAATATAGGGATATACGTGCTATAGCTCTGTTTTTATAATAATAGACATGTGTGCTAGTAGTCCAACAGTTTCTCCCTGCTAGTTGCAGTTTCTTGGTGAGCTGGTATACACCTAGTGTATACTGGTCTGACCTAGTGTATTTAGAATTCTGTTTTTACATTGCTGCTGGTACATGCCAGCAGAGTCCCACTGGGGACTATGGTGGATCCATTACGACTGTTACTACCCCCGTTCTTTCTGAGAAAAGACACTTAAACTGGTGCGTCATACAATCTCAAAATTAGATTTCATTACAGGTTTTTGCTATTGCAATTTTGTTTTATGTGAAATTGTAAATTAGTTTTGCTAAATGTATTTAACTGAGCATAGTTAAAAGTCAATACAGCAGACCATATCTTACGGTATAGCATCAGGTAAGAGGTTCACACAGCTACAGTGTGGTTGAGAAGAGGCTGTGTGTGCGTGCGTGCACGTCTGTGATTGTGTCGGCACAGCTGTAAAATCTGCAACCGAGTCCTCACTGTGAAAAAAAAAAACTAGGTATGTGTCAAGCCTTGCATTAAATTAATCATAAGTTTTGATATTTTGTATGCACAATACTTAGTTAAATACTGGATCTACTGTACGCAAACATTGCCTCTTCAGATCTGTAGACTATGAGATAACTATTTTTTTCAATAAACGTTTATGCCTTTAGTAAAATATTTGTGAGTACATTATTGGCATTGATATACTGTATAAATTATAAATGTCATATGGAGACAAAACTGTCCTAAAAACTCCACGCAACAAGTAATACAAGATCCCCATTCATATAAAATGATTCATGATTCTTTTAATCTGGGTGATGTAAAGCTTCAAAAGAAGAACAGGCGGGATAAAAAAATAAAATTATCTTTTCAAAACAACAAAAAACTGTTTATACAAACAGGGGTGCAAATCATTTTGAAAATTGGTGCCAAACTGTTTTGAAAGATTATCACTAAAGTGCCTACCGGTGCTAAATTAACAAACCCTGCCCAAATCAAGCCTCCTTTACAGCTTCCCACATGACACAAACCTTCTCTCCTGTGTTTGTGGATGAGTGTGCGTAGGTCATGTGACTAGTCCAGAAACTAGTATCATCTATGGCTGCTAAAAAAGGGACATCCTAAAACACTTAATGTAAAAAACACATAATGTGGCTTAATGTGCTTAAATTGAAACCAATCCACTAGAAAATTTACAAAAAGCAACCCTAGCACTTCCCAATACTGTACCAAAATTTCTTAAATGTGCCGAAATTCAAACCACTCCCCATAGAAACATTTTGTAAATAATAAACCTAGCACTTCACAAAACTATCCTAAAAAAGATCAGGGGTTTTAATTAACATGCACAATATCAGAATCACGTTAACGCAGTTAATGTGAACTGTGCTCTATATGAAAAACGCTTAATGTGGTGTTACATTCTTTTGCCTACAAACCTTGAACAGCAAGCTTAACACTTCCCAATACTATTCTAAATAGTGGGGACTCTCATCAACTTAAACAATAGAATATTCACTTTATAACGTTAAAGAAAATGACAGCCGAATCAGAAAACAATACACTAAATGGATAATCAAATAAAATTTAAAATTGTAACTTTCTACAGTTAATAAACAGGGACAGATTTCGGCATCTTGGACCTCAGACCAGAAATAAAGAAACACCTGCAGGCACACACTGGCCTCTATCCATCAAAGTGTCAGCGTTTGGCATTTTTTTAAAATGTTTTCCAAAATTCAAAGTCTAATTTTAAAAACCGACATCAGAAAAGCCAGTTTTGTTAAATTGTTCACCTTTTATACATAAAATAAGGGTGCTTTACATGTGCCGCCTTATTAGCAACCTGATTTGAAAGAAAGCTGCGAGAGTTGATGGCGCTTTTTTGGTAACATGGAATGAAAGCCAGGAGTGGGTGAAAGTTTGACCAAGAGAAAAATGTCAGAACATCTTGAAAACGATACCACACAATTATTCTGTCTCTAGTCTACCCATTAAAGAGAATTATCACATGCGTTTCCATGCTTTTTTAATTGTGTGGTATAGTTTTCAAGACGTTTCGCATTGTTTTAGTGCACGGGCAGTTTTGTTTGGGTCCGGCTTTCACCCACTACCCAGACAAACAAGCATATATTGAACAAAGGCTTTCACACAAGTAATATTTACCTGGGAAAAGGATTGAAAACATTTAAAATGGTAGCATTTTGCTGCAAACGGCCAGGTGTTTGTGTTCTAATTTTTTCAAATAATTTATTTGGTACTTAATGGGTTAACAGAGCACAGATTCCACAGTTATGTAAGAAATAAACCAAGACAGGGTGTGCGGTAAGATAATTATTGCTGCATGCTCTGGGTGCATTGTGAGGGCGTAGGCCGAGTGCCTTCAACCACTCAGGAATGTTTTATTGTGACATATATGTTTTACTTTTTTATTTGCCATAAACATTAAACTGACCATTGCCATTTATAGTAACATATTCTAGATGAAATGGCATTTGGGAATTGAAAGCAGACTGATTTCCCACAGAGGAGGAAGGATTCACTGAAGAGCCAGCCACTGCACTGGCACGTGGAACCGACATCGAGGGAGGGGCTTTTGAGTGTGAGGTCGTGGATGGAGGAGATCATAAAAGGATCCTACTCCCACTTTTGCGGTCTTCAAGAGAAGCTGACCAATAATTTCGGCAGCTGTTTTTATACCGATGACCAGTAACTAACATAATTTCCCTGGACTGTAAACCAGCATTAGCTAACATGTGTAGAGCAGTGCTGAGGATTGAGTGGTTGGTGTAACCTACTGAAAGTCCAGCTTGTTCTGAAATGCGAGGTGTCATGTTTCTGAGGTAATTAACACCACTAGGTAAATGGGAATAACAAACTGATTTGTATTCTGGATTTTAATGGTTGAAGGAAGGTAGAATGATTTGGCATGTGAAGAACATATTTTTTAAAACTGCAGACAGGGCACATGAATTGCCAGGCTGGGCTAACAGGTAATCACAAGTACTTTCACGGTTGATCTCATTGACATCTTTATGTTTTTTTGTTTGCTCGTTAAAAACGAGAGGGTCACCAACTCCAGACCATTTTCATTTGTATTGATGACAAACAGTTTCTGTGTCAGGTTGTGCAGTCCCTCCCGTCCGCGGCAAGCAAAGTAGAATTGTATGTCGAGCTAGACCTTGTTTAAAAGCCCACCCGCTGTGTCAGCAGAGAGAGCAGGAGGATGGTGGTGGGATGCTAGTTTTTCTGTAATTCTTAGTGACAGAGATGAAAACATTGTTGGATGATTTGAACTCTGTTTTAGTTATTATATTGACATTTCTACCTACAGAAACACTGTTGAGAAAGTGATTTATGCCAGCTCTTAGACCCATAAAATGTGATATACTGTATTCATTTCCTTCAGTGTTTCTAGCTGTTGCATAAAATTGCCTTAGGATGTTGTTCAATTGAACACTTGCCAAGCTGGTGTTT
This sequence comes from Polyodon spathula, assembly GCF_017654505.1. Classification (NCBI taxonomy): domain Eukaryota; kingdom Metazoa; phylum Chordata; class Actinopteri; order Acipenseriformes; family Polyodontidae; genus Polyodon; species Polyodon spathula. The sequence goes on along the minus strand of NC_054542.1, from coordinate 20,196,229 downwards.
TTTGTTACAACCAATCATTAAAATCATTCATTGCCCATTAAGTTGCTTTTCTAGTGTTCTTTTCCATTTCGTTCTCTATAGTTTTATTTAGTTGTCTGTTAGAAATATTAAGGTGTCTACTTACAGAGTCTGTTTTTCGGGTTTTTTTAGGAGGTTGAGAGATATTTTGTTCTGCTTCACTCTCAATAAGAAACTGTTCAAATGACAATCCTCCTAAAAGGTCAAAATTAACTTGTGGAAAGTCACTCATTTTTAATTATTATTATTATTAAGGCATAGTAATATTAATAGATATTAGTTGTCTATGATGTCATATCAGTGCGGTGATATAATTATTACAGAGCGATCATGTGATTTTGTTCAGCCAATCACAACACTTAATTTATCCAAACCATTTTATAATATTTAATAAGGAACACCTGATAAACTAGTGTAGGACTATCCCATAAGTGAAGAGAGCTCTATTAAAAGAAAACATTATAGTTTAATATTTTTATCTTTCTATGTTACATAAAAAATTAAATAGAAGTTTCAATATAGGCTTTCCAAAAAGCATTTTCCTCCTTTTGTGATTCCAGTGCAACACATACTACTTGCAGACTACTTCTAAATTATATTTGCCATCGCAGTAACAGTGCGCATAACCTTTACAGACTACTTTGGTGTGAGTTGTGAGACTTTTTTTTTTTTTTTTAGAAGAGATCAGATGCAGTGTTCACTGTAAAAACAGCCTTATTGACTTATTCACGAAGACGGCTATAGTGGGTGACGTCAGACCAGAAACAGGAACCAGGAAATAAACAACAGAGAGGTGGAGTTGGGTGGAGCTGAGCGATTGGTTTCGCTCAGCATTTAATAATGAACAGACAGAAAATGAAAGGTTGTAAAGTCAAACAAAACACAGGACACAGTACTTTCGCCAAAATAAAGACAAACAAAAAGGACTATACAGACAAACATGGTGAGCTGATATTTTAACTATTACTATGATTATTACCTCCATCTCCAATTCCGTTCTCCACTCACCGAACACACAACCTCGAGTGAGTGAAAACATGCTGCTTTTATGCAGCTGTACCAAGACTCAATTGCTAAACAATCATTCAATTGGAGTTGCGGTACAACTGCATGTGAATTAATAAACTGCAATTCCCCATGCTCGCATATTATTACATTTTACCTGCACGTGAAGTGCTGTGCAATCCTCGTGCCTAAATAAAAATATACATTTAAAAAAACCTGTGCCTAAATAAAAATATGCATTTTAAAAAACTCATGTTCCACAGACCCATTTACATACCGAGTACTAATGACTATAAACAAACATTAACACACAACATACACACAGGGGCAAGAACTTTGCCACATATACCCCCCTTGTGCAAAGCATGCATAGCACACTTGGCATCAATGGCCACTTCCCCTCTTAAAATCCCAAAAGTCTTGCTCAAAGTCCCGGGCCAAGAGAAGGGACTTTAAGGGGTTCATGGGCGGCAATGTTGCCAGTAGCCAGACTGCTACTGGCCATGCTGTCAGCAGACGTGTGACAGTGGGGAGAGTCTCTCCTCCCACTGTACCACTGGCTTCTTCAGCCGGGGCATTTCCAGCAGCGGAAAGGCTGCTGAGGAAGGTGGTCTCCTGACCTTTCCCCCCTTTTCAGCCGGCAGCTCCCTCCTATGGGATTCCAGCCATAAGAACTCCTGCAGCGAAATTGCTGCGGGAGAAGGTGGTCTCCTGACCTCTCCCCTTTCTTCATAGCCAGCAGCTCCCTCTGGTTGGGCTCCGGCCACACTGACCCCTGCGGCCAAGCAGAGCTGACGGCGACCCCTGGAGAAGCAGTTCCGACTACCCCAGGCGGAGCTGGCAACCCTGGGCGAGGCCAGGCAAGCATCTTTGGGCGAAGCCAGGCAGGCATCCTTGGGCGAAGCCAGGCAGGCATCCTCCGAGCAATGACGTGAAGCCATCCTTGGGCGGTGTCGTGCAGGCATCCCCGAGTGATGATGTGCGGGGAGTCAGGACACGCTGGGGTACGGGTTTTGGCCCTCTTCTCAGCCACTGCGGCCGGGCAGTTCTTCCCTGTGCTTCCCTCAGCAGCCTATGCAAGGGCTGCTGAGGACCACCAGCATCTAGTCCTGGTCCTTCTGGTGAATGGAGATGCAGCTCCAGTTCCTCTCCTCGTGATGGTGGGGGAAGTGATACCAGCAGACATTCATCCTTTGCTGGTGGAAAGGGACCCAGCAGGCATTCACCCTCTGCTGGTGGAGGTGGCGGAGGCAGAGGCAGCTCCTGCTGCTCTGCTCCTGCCGGTGGAGGTGGCGGAGTCAGAGACAGCTCCTGCTGCTCTGCTCCTGGCGGTGGAGGTAACTGAGGCAGAGGCAGCTTTCCTCTCCCCCTTCTCCTTCTCCCCACCTTTCTCTCTTGGGCTGGTTCCTCCTCCTCCTCATAGTGGCAGAAGGGACAGTTGGCAAACAGATGGCCCTGGACACAGACGAGGCACCCTGGTGATGGCTTGTTACATCGCCGTGGATGTCTGGCCATTAGGAGACACTCCTCCTCCCTGTTCTTCACTTCTTTATCCTCCTTCCATCCCATTTTATTTTTTTATTTTTTTTGTAATCCAACATTTTATTATTTTTTTTCCCCAAAAACTGCAGTTCCCGCTCTGGTCTGCGTCTAGGAGACGCTAGTAACAAAGACGGCTGTAGTGTGTGACGTCAGACCAGAAACAGGAACCAGGAAATAGAAAACAGAGAGGTGGAGTTGGGTGGAGCTGAGCGATTGGTTTCGCTCAGCATTTAAAGATGAACAGACAGAAAATAAAAGGTTGTAAAGTCAAACAAAACACAGGACATGGTACTTTTGCCAAAATAAAGAGACAAACAAAACGGACTACACAGACAAACACGGTGAGCTGATATTTAAACTATTACTATGATTATTACCTCCGTCTCCAATTCAGTTCTCCACTCACCGAACACACAACCCCGAATGAGTGAAAACATGCTGCTTTTATGCAGCTGTACCAAGACTCAATTGCTAATCAATCATTCAATTGGATTCACGGTACAACTGCACGTGAATTAATAAAATGCAATTCCCTGTGCTCACATATTATTACATTTTACCTGCACGTGAAGTGCTGTACAGTCATCGTGCCTAAATACAAATATACATTTTAAACAACTTGTGTTCCACAAACCCATTTATATCTCATGTACCAATGACTATACACCAACATTAACACACAACAACAACATGCAACATATAACACTGAAATACACACAGGGGTGGGCAACATTGCCACAACTCCTAAAACCTGTAATGAATCACTTGCACTTTCGCATTGTTGCAGTCAATGTATGCAAAGGCAAACCTGTGTTAGAAGCGATTTTTCGGATTGTGAAAATAAAGCGTTGATGAATCAAAAACTGTTGGAAGACTATCCTTAATAAGGAATTTTGGGATGGACACTTTAATAAATATAGATTGGGCTAGAAGTTTTCTGTTTTAATCAATAACAACTGAAAGATACACAGTATTTAGAATTTTTTTTTTTTTTTTTTTTTTTTTTTTTTTTTTTTTTTAAACAGATAAACCTGTGTTTTGGTAATATATTTTAAATAATGTCAATCATGCACTTCTCTCCTTCTACATAAAGGCTGTGTTCCAATCCAAAACCTCGCCCCCTATGCCCTACTCCCTTCAAAGTGATCACTTCTGGAAGTAGGGGGCGCAAAAGTGATTCAATGGGAACACATTTCAGCATCATCACTCACGGCCAGGGAAAGGCGTCGTCATTAGTCAGCTCTTGAAATGTGTAGCTTACAGTCTGCTGGAAGTGTAATGTTAAGTTGGAAGTTAATTTTGTTGCCTCCTAGAGATATACATAATAAACTGAAACCAGTGAAACCAGGCAGAATTACCTGTGTACAGAGTTAAAAATGTAATTCCAGTTATTATTTTCTTGAGGGAGACTCAGCCAAGAAGGCAGCAATATTGTACCATATTGTATCTTCTGCATTAACAGCAATATAATTATGTACACCACATAATACTAACCAATAAATACAACATATATGTAAATATACATTTAAAAATCAAACACTTAAAAGTGAATATAAATATTTTAAAATATATATTTTAAATTAAAACCCCTTGTCCAATTCACTTTTCAGAGATCTAGCAGCCTGCAGAGTTACGCAAGGCTTAACAACGAAGTGCCAGTTCTGCTGCTCTTTTTTGATGAGGAACGAGAAAAAAAAGCTGTTTCACTGGAATAAATAAGCTATCTAGCAGTACAAATAGCCAACTAGCTTGTTGCAACTATCCCTCAAGGTCTCATCTATACAGAATAATGCAGCTTGCTATTAGTTTTTTTTATTGACAATAGCAAGCTAGGCCAACGTAATAATGCAAAACAGTTACCTTGAACATTAATTTTATTACAAGAAGCATTATAATATTGTTATGTTATATGTTTGGATAGATGCGTCAGCCAAATAAATAATACATTAATAAGTATTAATAATTGCTAATTACATTTGTACACGAACTCCATCTTGTCCATCTCCGGTTCCATTTAAAACACAAAACTTAATGGGATTGACGCAATGCTTGCTGGGTTATGAAGACAGAATATCTTCCGCAGAAGTGTATAGTGCTTGTACACTTCGGGAACGGCCACTTGCAGGGCCCTTCGGAGGGAACAGTTTTATGTTCACTACAGATGGGAACACCCCTTAAGATGGCCGCTATCCACTTCCACCCTTCGAAGTGCACTTCGTAGGGTGCATTTTCGTGGATCAGAACACAGCCAAAGAAAACAGCTTTCACAAGGTGGACAGTGTGCAAAGCCATTGCTACTGACCAATCACAAGTTTTTGTGGACATACGTAATAGAATACACTCGTTAGAGTGACTTGTGTGGGCTGAAAAAAACAATAACTATATAGTGAGACAGATACGCGGGCGTAAAACAAAATCTGTTACTTCTCACAGTTCTTGGAATCAAAATTAATCTAGAGTTCTACAGCTATGGACAGAAGTTTTGCATCACCTACAATTTATGATTGAAAAGTAAAAAAAAAAAAAAAAAAACACAACACAACAACATAATTTAGATATTTTATTAATGTACGAAGAAACTACAAAATGATATTGCAAGAGTCTACATAATAGTAATACAGTATTTCATGTTAAAAAATTCAAGCTCACTATTAAAACAAAAATCTGAAAAAAATAAGATGAGAACAGCAGGCGGTTTCTCTTTTTTGGCTATAAAGTCTATATTCAAGGAAACTAATTGTATATCTTAACACAGATAGCAAACTAACCACACACTTTATTAGAATTTTGCATTCATGTGTGTGTAAACGGAGGTAGACATCTAGGTTAATTTAATCAAAATGATAACGCTGCAGCCACAGTGAAAAAGTATGTGCCACTAGTCCAGATAGTGAAAAACTATTGAAAGCCATAGTATTGGTAAAGCAATTGGTCAAATTACTGTGGTCATATACTAGCTTGAGGCATTCAGTGATGAAAGAGAAGGAAGAGAAAGGAATACAAATTGCCATCCTAGTCTCACCCAGAAACATTCCCAGAAACGATTTTCCAAACTCTCAAATGTTACTCAAATCTGCTAAGTTTCTAGCGGATTGGTTAAATTTAAGCACATTAAGATTTTTTTTAAAGTACAGTTCACATTCTGGAGACTTAATGTGATCATGTCAATGAGAACCTGGACTTTGGTACAGTATTGAAAAGTACTAAGTTTCAGGGGGTTTGGTATAAATTCAGACACATTAAGCAACATTAAGCATTTTTCACGATGAGCGCAGTTTTTTTTTTTTTGCCCTTGACATGATTATTATCTTAGGTCAATTAGAAACCCAATTTTGGACAGTATTGGGAAGTTCTAAGCTTGTTATCTGCAAAGTTTATAGGGGTTTACTTTGAATTTAAGCACACTAAGCCACTTTAAGTGTTTTAAGATGTCCCAGGAAAAAAAAAATCAGATCAGTGAAAAAAAAAAAGTATAATTCAACAGTGTGATTGTTTTGGTACTGTACATTGTTAAAATGCTAATAAAAGCCCACACACTTGTTCAACACAAAGCTGGTACACATTGGTACTCAAAGGGCTAAAACAATCTTTATGTGCAGGCAATTTTTAAAAAACACAAAAAACAAGCACTTAAATACGTTCACTAAAGCATCTTAAAAAAACTAAATAGAATCAAACAACCACGATAAGGTGTGGAATTATAATGTATTTATTTTTTTTACTCAGTCCGATGGCTGTATATGGTTAAAGCCAACATGCCATGCCTCAGCAAACCGGACAAGAATGAAGCACACTGCATAAAAGATGAGCTCCCACTTGTATACAATGCACGCATCAAAAATCAATTGCACCATCAGCACTTTCAAATGGTACTACTGTACGCCTGGAGGAGCAAGATTAAGCAAGGCCAATTTCAGGAGAAAATAGCTATTAAAAAAAAAAAAAAACGGTAAGGATCACTTAAAAAAATGTAAACATTTAAATTAAAAAAGTGGGATTTTGCAATGAAATGAAAAATCAGTAAAAAAAAAAAAAAAAAAAAGAAATCTTTAAGCATGCGTTTTAGAACTGCATTGATGTCATAGCTGACAATCTGTTATTTTCTGATTTTAAAATGTGGTGAAATAAAAGCTACAAACTAAAACAGACTACACCAAATTCCAGTCAAAAAACATTTGGATGTAAAGCATTTAAATGAGTAATTGTTACCATCTATGCCAGGTAACATATTGTGAATAGGCTTATTGTTTCATATAATTGTTTAAGTACTAATTAGATGGTACAGTGTGTTTTGAATGTTTGGAGATAATTGTCTTCCAAGTAAATAAGCAAGACCAGTAACTGGTAAAAAAAAAAAGAACCACCCTTAAAATAGCCCCTGGAACATTAATTTTGCAGTTTTATTCATTTTTAGTACAGGACCTGGATACTGTGTAAGGACAATCCTTTGGCTTCTGGGTGCTTCTGAACAGAAACTAATTCTAAAAGTAACTAAAAGTAAATACAAAGGGGAATTGCTTTGTCAAAAACCTTCAGCCGTTTAGGAGTGGGTGGTTATTTATATACACAAATGCTTGCCTGCCTGTATATACGTAAATCCCCATTACGGGTATATTTTTAAAACTTTATAAAGACATTCTGTTTTTTGAGGTAATCAGTATCTAGGAATAGAAATGCCTATCTGTATATATGCACTTACTATATGCCACACTTAGTGTGTTTATACCGGTGGTAACCCATAGGGATTAAACCAACCTTTTTTGGTACTAGATGGTATTAACAAAGGGGGCATTAATTGCAGTTTGCCTGCAGTCCTACAGTAATTACTACCACAAAACTGCATCCGTAGACTGCAGAGCTAATAACAAGTGCACAACCTGCCTTTCTAGCACAACAGAGGAGGGAGTTCTACTTCTAGAACTTAGCTAAACAGCTAAGCCAGGCATAAGACTGTTGTGTTTGCTAATCAATGCCCCCATGATTACTGTACATGTGTCTGGAGCATATAACAACCTACAGCGTAAATTGGCTGTTGCTCGCATGAGTCACATTTTCATCCTGTTCGTGATCATTTTCTGCTGCCGGATGTTTTATAGGGGTAATTTGACTGGCTGTCAGAGCTTGTGGGATGAAAGCCAGAATAGAGTAGGAATGATCTAAACTATTTCTTGGACTGAGAATATAAGGGGTGACGAGAATAATACAGGGTTAAGGCCATGGTCCTCACTGAAAATGTGTGGTGACCAAAATATTAGAGGATTTAATTAATCCGAAAATCCCCTATTCAGCACTGAACAGATAGAACACAATATTACACAATTAACACTTAAATATAAAACATATTGTTAGTTTGTACACATTACAGCTATACAGTGAATACATAATTTAAAACATTTAATACGACTTCATGAGGCAGCAGCCAGGTCTGCGTAAGGGACTACTGAATAAAGACAAAGTGCTTGTGACTTAGTAACAGAATAGGGGTTTCCCTTGACTACTCTAAGAACCATACTCGCCGATCAAACTCCAAGGCCAGGAAGCGAGGACTTCCCCCAAGGGGAAACTAAGGAAGGATAGGAAGATGAACCAAGGTCTCCCTGGCTTATTGAGTCGTCTAGTCAAGATTGATTATCACAAGAGATTAAGGGCGAAAATGGGCCCCAAAGACAGGTTACAATGACAATACGGAATACTTCAAGTAAGGCTGTGGATTTAAGCTGTGGAGGAAGATTTTTGATTTCTGAAGGCCAAACATTTAAGAAGCCAATAAGAGAGACCTGAGTTCTAGGAGTGCTTCAGCTGGAGGGGCTGTCATTTAAGTGAGAGCGGAAAGACGGAATGTGAATGAACACCACCACAGAAACTGCACAGATGTAAAAATAGGCATCTTTTGAAAATGCAAAATGAGGAATTTAAATTATTGCACAGCTGACTACCACGGGAATATCTGATGGTCTTCCATGAGAATCTTTGCTTGTTGAAAAAGAAGGCAGAGCTGAAGAATGAATAGGAGAAATGCAGATGAATGATTCCTGAAAAAATAAAAATAATAAAATAAATAAAATAAATGTTGTCGGGAGCAGGGGGAAGATCATTTGTGGCTGTCCAAAAGGACGGTGGAAGCACAAACTGCAAGCGTTAGCAAACAGACTACTGAAGAATCTATTAAAGATCATGATCGGGCTGAGACTAGTAATCAGTATATTGTCAAATGCTAACCAAGAAGTTGCTTTGGCTGAAAAAGCTTTATGATACTCGATAGAAGTGGTACCGCCATATCTGACCAAGAGATCAACAATGTTAAATAATAGGAGTGCAGTTCTTGTGGTCGGTGAGATTGCAAAAAAACAGAAAAAAAAGCACAATTCTCCAAGAGTAACAGACAGATCTCCACAGTCAATCACCCTGTGATCCATAAATTCTGAGATTGCAATAATAATTGAGACCACATTAACGTCTATACCTTCAATAATATTGAATCTCGGTTGAGAGTGAGTGCAATTAACTACTGAAAAAGCAGAAGATCTTTAAGTAGAGGCAGTTGCTAAAGTCAAGATTGGCTGCCTGAGAACAGGTGTGTGCATGGCTGAAGCAGCGGGAGAGGTGAGTGCTGCAGCTGGTGCTCTATTGATGAGGATGTAATGACTGCCGGTAGGAATGGTGGTGGATAGAACACGAATGAGTTTGTTGATACCATTAAATCTGGTAAGACAAGTGGGAGAAAGGATCAGATTAAAATCGAATGCTGAGGGGTTGTAGATGCTGAAAGGCGGTGTGTGAACTGACTATGTGATCTCTGTTGAGTCTTTTGAGGAGGAAAGACAGACTCATCTGATATGGAATTGCAATATGAAACAAATAAAGCAGCCCGATCGCACCGCGCTTCAATGGGCAGTCCTTTTTGAAAAGGCTTTCACGAGTTTGTTGATGGGCTAATCCTTGTAAAAAAAAATGGAGAATCCTCCTCAGGTTTAATGCGTTTAGCGCTGCGAAGAGAAATGGCACAGCTGGATAAGCAGGGATTGAAGCAGCTGCATTGTCAATACGGAGGAGAAGCAGGATTATTTAAAAGTCTGCAATTTACCACCATTTGTTTTTGTCTGTGGCAGAATAGTCAGAGCAGAATTAAATCAACAAACTACACACTTTCTTACATGACCTCTTCCAAGGAATTTCTGAGCCCGAAAGCCAGTTTGTGATGGTCAGAATTATTTTATAGCCGTTATGTAATGCAAAGTTTCACCCCCCTCCTTAAATAAATATCAACAAACGTTGATTCTCAAATTTAGTTCAGGCTTTTCAATGTTACAAATAACTATTAGATTGTTTACATCATGTGGATATGTTCGTTATCCACAAAATTATTCAAATTCTGGGGACAAAGTAGAATGTACAGATCAGTACTAAACAGTACATTTCTAATTGGTGGAAATCCTTTAAGCAACTAATGTATATCAAAGAAAATATTAAAGGTTGGTGTTTCTTATGTATTTCACTTAAAACCGGACATTAGGGCGTCCAGGCTTTTTAGTTCCTGCCACCCGGACACAGATGCCAATTCATGTACGGGTGACAACGCTACCTTAGGTAAGCCATTAATATTAAACTAACAGCAAGACCTAGATGTGGCATATTCTAATCCTGCTTACACTGACAATGTATTGAGCAATGTGATGTGCTTTCTCAGCCAAAGTCTTCTCAAAGTAAGTGAAGGACTATAACCCTAAGTTCTGGACATCCCAAGATAAAACTGATAGAGGTCAACACACAGGAAACTAAATAAATATAGTATTTTGGCAAGAGAAGTCAAAAGTCACAGGGTGATCACATGAGCATTACTTTACTTTTCATGTTTTAGTTTTACCGTACTTTTAATGTTGAAATCCCCATAGGACATAGAGCCCCCCAATTATTTTATGGAAGAACTGTATTGGAGAAATGACCTACCATGTATCCAATGAAAATTTAATCAATGCACACTAATCGCTTAATTCACATATTATTATTATTAATATTATTATTATTATTATTAGGAGACTTTCTCTCCTAATTTCCACATCATGTTGTCGAATATGTACCAGCCTTGATCATAGTTTTGTCAATAGCAATAGTTTTATAGATCTGAGAGTTTACAAACCTGTCGCATCACATCTGTGTCGCTTCAGGTGAGTATGGCCAGGTGGTTGCGAAAATACCTTGTTGCCCAATGAATAATCGCATCAGGTCTGATGTGTAGCAGCCTTAAGTCTTACGTTCTAACTAGATCACTTGGTGCAACCTGTGTCAAATTTGTAGTAAAAGCATAACTAAGCTAAGTCTGAACGTACCCAGGTTAATTCAATTAACTAATTAACTATGTTTAAAAGGGTGTGAGTGTGTGTGTTTCAGGGTGGGTGGTGGTAGGAGTTTTGGTTGAGAGAGTGGAGTGTAAGTGGAGTATTGTGAAACTGGAAAAAGACTTATTGAAAAAGGTATCTGGATTACGATTTGGTTTTGGGGACGAGGTAACAGGCTTAGCCTGCCTCGATATTAGGTAGGAACATCATTCGTTTAGCTAGGGCCCAAAATCAGGTTAGGTTTTGTTTTGTTTATTTTCTTTTCGTTATGAGTAACAAACACACGCTACCGCGTTTCCTGGCATTCTGTGTAAACTGTTTATTTGGAGAAGAAAAACATGTGACCAGAGGGCAATCCGTCACTATATATACTTGTAACAGGGAGAGATCTGTGCTGACTCTGCTGGCGTGTCCACAGGGCTGCAGGAAGAGGGCGGCAGTCGTCCAACAACCGCCTGTGAGTCATGGCAGTGACACGGGGAGGTGGGAAAGTGGGTGTGTGGACTTTCCCCCTCTCTGAATGGCTGGGAGGCGAGTCTTGGAGGATTGTTGGTCCTATAAAATAACGCTCTGCTGTTTCCTCAGGTCTGCCTTTGTAGATGCGCTGTGTGTGTGCGGAAGCGCTAGTCGAGGACGGAGAGACCAGCTGGGAACAGCGAACAAGTCAGAGAGTGACAGCGGGGAACCCTTGGGCAGACCCCGAACTATTGTTCAGAGCAGGCAGGGAGCCGACAGAGTAGGACGGTGATCCGGGTCGTGCGGGTAGCGGCGACCGGGATAACGCTGCCGAGTGCAGCACCTTTTATTTGTAGTTTTATTACTGTTTTATTTTCCCTTGTTATTTTCACCTTCTGTTTTCTATATTATTTTGAGCACCTGCGAGTTGCGCCCGCAGTTATTCCACTTGCCAGCTTTGGTATTTCCGTGGTGCTGTTTTTATCATTGTTGATAGGCAGCCCACGGAAAACAGTGCCCTCTGCGGGTAAAACCGTAAAAGTTCTAAAAACAAAACTGGGCACCTGGGTGGTGTTCCAAGTACAACTGTTCTGTCTCGTGTGTCAGTGAATTATCCACCACCCTTCCACAATACTATATATATTATATATATATAAAATAAAAAACCTGCACCCCCATTTACATTTTCAAAGCAAGAACTACACAAGCACATAAAACTGCCAGTCCTCCTTCTGCCATTCTGTCACTGGACGACAAAAACTGGCCTGTACATGATGAGAAGGCTCTCACGACAAATCACTGACAATACATCGCCCATGACAAAAATTGCCCTGTGTATGGTGGCCTTCAGATTTTGCTCAAGGAGTTTCCATAACACTAAAGAAATATAACAAATATTTTAGCTGAAATGGTTTATGAGATATTAGCTGTAGCAGGTGGCAGCAGATAGGCAAACTAAAACTAGCTCCCCTCACAGGGTTCGTTAAATCTGCAAATGGGATGCATTAATATGTTGACAGAAACATGGACACTGCTCATGTACTCAGCCTGTAAGATCCTAGTTCTGTAGTAAGTGGAGACTGTTACCTGATGTTCTGTGTCTGGTCTCTTTCTTTTAGGCACTTGTGATGGTGATTCTGCGTCACCTGTCGCTATCACTGTCCAACCCAATGGCTCAGGCTTGCCACCATAATCTGAAAAGCAAGAAAGAGACAAGTCAGTTCTGTACATATTTAAAAATGTTGGTACTATATATAAGCCTGGGACTGTAGGAGACTTGCACAAAACAAATGTGTATACCTCAGGATAGGGATTCGGTGAAGATCCTTTACAGAGTAAAACATACTAGATGTATGATTTTCTATCCACTTGGCCCAGCAAGGAATACAAGTCACCTATGGGAACCTTTAACAAGTTCTGTCCTTCGTTTGGACTTTTGATTTTCTGAATTATAAACATGCAAGTGGAATGCATGTATAAAACGTACAACAATGTCACGCTGTCATGGGAATCTTTTTTAGTGAAAACATAAACCTTCCAGATATTGTTTACCTGGAGTGTTAAAACACTTGGAGGCTGACATATATACTGCAAACCCATGACAATGTATAAATGAGGAAACCTGCATAACTGCCTGGTGTCTCATTCTCTGAGGTAATCTTTCACCTGCTCGTCTTAAACGGTTCTGGGCCTTTCTAGTGTCTATGCAAGGCAGAAATGACATATATTTGTGTCACCTCATGACAGCAGCAGGTAGCTGTGAAAGGAACATAGTGACCTGCGCATTGCAGACACCTTAAAAGCACATCTTTAACAAAAAGATTACATTTGGTGTGGTTCTAGCTATTCTGAGTCCTTATTAAAGGGTCTAGTCCAAGGTATGAAACTTCATTTTCAAAATATTCAACACCATTTTCACTGATTTCTTTATTGTACAACTGGACTTTCCATTTAAAACGTCATACACAAACAGAAGACCTCTCCATTTTAACCTCCCATGCTTTCACAAATGTAAAGCAAACAAAAATACAAATCAAAATGAAGTTTTGAGGCTGTCAGTCAGGCTTGAAATCTTTGCATGAAATCTATAATGTCCGTGAACCTTACAAACCACCTGTATATATGTGTTGAGGCAGAGAATAAGCAAACAAACAAAAAAAGGCTTCAGTAGTTATGGTGTCATTACAGGATGAAGTTGCTAAATATTTTGCAGGTTTCATTAAGTAGATGTACTTTACAGAAAACATTGTATTTTTTAACACTAGGTTGCTTACTAGGATGTTCTTTATTCTTAAATTGTATTCGATTTAGTTTGGGCTACAATACATCAGAGGGTCTCCCTCTTTATATGGACACAAAAAAATGTAAACCTAAGAACAATGCGTCGAGAATATCTTAATACATGGATACTTTTTCAATTCTAAACAATTCCACCTTGCCCGAAAACGTTTTTGTTCTCTTGTTTTCCCATTTCAGAGAAACACGTCTCCTGTTGGGTTACCTGAGCGATTTCTTCATTCATTTTCAATTTGAATCCAAGAAATGAAATTCCAGACATGAAAGTGCTTCTTAAATATATGACAGAGTTGTTTTCAAAAGACTGCAAGAATCAAGATTATTCATGCTAAGACTGTGCCTCTTGTCTTCCATTGCAAAACAGGAGTGCAAGTGAAATGGAATTAGGAGGACAATGGAAGCCACGTCCATATGTTATAAATAAGGGGTCACTGTAGGCTCCTGTTCCATGTATGTTGGAACAATTTCATTTTCAAACAGGCAAGCACACATTGTGCTTCATCATACTGTACTAGTTGAATGGGCACGCTTCCCAGGAAGCATTACAACCCCAAAGCAGCTCTACAATGCCACTGCTAACTAAACAAAAGTCTTTGAATTACACTAGGCGAATAAACGCCCTGGTACCACAGCTCTTTAGTCTAAACCTACTAGATGGCCAACCTTCACTCAATGAAGCAGCACATTCCCATAAGCAGTGCCATGTTAGCCAATGCAATGACCAAAGAACTGCTGTAATGTGATGGGTACAGTAGATTTGGTGTGAATAAGTATTCTAACTTTGTTTTTGTATCAATCAACTACAATTTGTTCAAGTGAAACACCTTTGAGACAATCAAACAATGAACAGCAATAAGAGACTAGTCAAAAGATAAAATAAATCTTAACACTACACATGTATATAATAATTGATCTAAACAATTGCAGATACTGGTGTTTTGTTTTTATTAATATAATAGCCTTCCTGGCACTTTAGAAAGGCAGAAATACACTAAATAGGCTCAAATACATTGTTTTAATCAGCGGTAGCAGTACCTGTTTAGATCCATTGTACAGACCCCACTGCTTTTTTTTTTTTAAATTCTTTAAGAAAGACAGGTTCCAGAAATAGGACATGTTATTTTATTAGCATGTTGCCTACCATCTGGGATTCTGAAGAAGAAGTTGATGAACTTGCTGGCAAACATCAGGATCAAGAGTACCCAACCACATGCCCCAAGAAGCAGCCAGTGGTGCCGCATGGTGTCAGACTTCAGCCATCAACACTGTGCTGTGTCCTGGAACAGAGAGGAGTTTGCGTGATGCACTGATAAATGATATGTCCCACCACAGCGGCTTTAAATACAAAAACTACAGAGCTACAGGCATCAGTTTCATGAAAAAGAATTTCACAATTACCTACTTCCAACATGTACAGAGTAGTATATCATGCAACTTGATTTTGGTTCCATACACATTTTACATACAGTGCTGTTGCCATGCAACAATACAAAATCTGTTTTTCAGATTCAACATTATTGTTTATCTTGTGTTCTAGTAACTGTTAATGTTTCCTAAACAGAATTCCGGAATTTAGCTCTAAATATTTTTTTTATTCTAGGATTAAGATGATAATCTATTTGTAATTGTGACAGGGATGGCTGAGTGGTGACGTCAGGCCAGGAACAGGAACTAGAAAACACAGGCAGTACTGGGGTGAAAATGTGCAGTTTAGTCTTCATTATTTACTGTTTTGAAAAATTATTATTAATAATCGTATTACAGGCAATAACCTTGTGTCTGACAGTCATCCAAATCTAACATGGATCAGCGGAACTGTTCCTCTTTCTTCCTGTAGACAACTCATTTGTCCATACAGAGCTGCTGGCATGGTGGCACAGAATTAAACACAAAAATAAAGCAGACCTAAGGTCAGGCTGGGCAGTTGCCTTCACTGATCCTTATTTCATTCCTCTGCTTTGACCATCCACCCTGGACAGGAAGAGTGGTAGGCTTTTATATTGGTGACCATCTCCCGATTAGCAACAAATGAATCAATTAATTAACACGGAGATGGTCACCTTCTGCACAGGGTTTTGTTGACCGCTGCCAAACAAAAACAAAATACGGCTTTTTCGCAGTCACATTTATACGTAAATTATAATAAGAAAACATTGTATTTTTCAAAATCAATACAAAATACATTCAAACCAATACTAACAATATCCCATTCCCAAACAATCCATTATTTTAAAAAATACACCAATACATTTCAAATCATACAATAACAATCACCAGTGCTAAAATAAACAAACAATATATTTAAACAGCAGGGCTTTGCCCTGCCCCCTTTTATGAGCAGAGCTCTCTCCTACCACCTTGCCACAGTGATGTTATCAATACTTTGTTTAGTCTTGATTATTTACTGTTCTGAAAAATGATTATTAATAATTGTATTACAGGCAATAACCTTGTGTCTGACAGTCATCCAAATCTAACACAAATCAGCAGAACTGTTCCTCTTTCTTCCTGCAGACAACTCATTTGTCCATACAGAGCTGCTGGCATGGTGGCACATAATTAATAGTCAATATATGGAAACTAAAACACAATTTAAGATAATCGTGATTATCTGGTTATTTTTTTACTGATAACCGTTAATTGGAAATACTACATTCCTTCATAAGAGGAAATATCTCCTAGTCCTGAAATCATGGAAAAAGCCCAACAGCACGCAAGGGTGCATCTATGTTGTCATTGAAAAGATGTTTGTGTTGGTAATGCATGAACACTTTCTTCATTAGTAGAAGAAAGTTGTGAGAGACTGCAATGCAGTACAATCAACCAGTGTCAATATCACGAAAGATCAAATACAAGGAGGAGAAACGATACTCACGCTGGCTGGTGTTTCTGAACAATGACACTGCCAGTAGTACCAAGGATCTGTTCCAGCCTGACTAATAATATCTTCTTGTATAATACGGCTTACAAATTATTATTTTAGGAACCCTGTCAGATAAGAATATAACAATGTATTGGTGTATTAAGTAGCATAGTACTCAGTTAGCAGGTAAGGAATGTGGTGTACATTGGGACATATTTATTTGTTTCTAGTTGTTGAAAAGATCTGTCACTGCAATCCCAAATTAACTGATATTTCTACCAAATTTAATGTTCAATGAAGAGATAATGGGAACAAAAAAACAGATCCCCATAGCATAATATAAGGTGTATGTCATATCTGATCAAATGGTTTGTAAGCATGAAGTAAAACAGAAATGTGAAAAGTATATCATTGCTATATCGAAAGGGTAGAAAACAAAGAGGCGCTGAAACTGTTTAAGTTCACACCACCTGTAATGGAACTTTATTGTGAATACAACTTGTACCAACTATAAAGAACTACAGCAGCAACATTAGGTCAGAGGACAATTTCATTGTCACCAGCACATTTAGGATGAATGGGTTATATAACTTTGCAAACATGAAGTCACTACTGATGGTTTACAAATGGTTTCTGAGATACAAGGCTTTGAGACAGTGGCAGCTGCAAGAAAAAAAAAAAATTGTAATATCCATAAGATCGAACTTGATCTAGAGAATCACAGAATACACTTGTTAGATATTTCAATCCAGTAATATTTTAAATTGTCCTTGCACATTAAAGGGATACTTTATATGAATGTCAATATCCTATTACATGTGTTCTCTTGAAAAAAAGCTTTCCAGAAACAGTAAGATGCAGATAGAGACCTTCCAAATTCACCTTAACCGGTTTGCTATAATTTACATGTTTTTGTCCACAAAAACACAGCGACAAAAAATTATAAAGACATGGATGGAAATTAGACTCCAGCATAGTAGTCTGAGCCATTCCTAGCTTTGTTACGAGTCTTAGGAAGCTTTGGCCTTCGCTGTACTTGATGTAAATGTGAGCTCAGCTGTTAGTTACCTCAAAGTAAAACCAAAAATGACTAAAGCTGCTATTTAACAGGAGTATTGTTTCTGTCTGAAACAGTTGCCATGATACTGTCAAAGGGTTCAGAGGTTCCACCTGTACTCTTACTACTAAGGTCCTGAGCTTCTCTGGTACCAACACTGAACAGCCTTCCTCAACCCATTCAAATCATGAGACAATATAAATTTAGAATAAATTGATATAGGCAACAATATACTCCATATCAAGAAAGAGAGGTCCTATTATCACATTACTGAGGAAATGTCAAGAGGAAAACTTAAATTTAAAATGACTTGGAAACGTCATCTAATTTCATTCCGATCAGGAAGATTACAGCTCCATATCCATAATACTCAATAAGTCTGTTACAGAGGTTGCACTAGCTTTTCTGTTCCTGAAACAAACATGCCCCAAATTTTGCATCCCATTCATCAAATAAACATTTTAACACAAAGGCTAATAAACTCCAGGGATGTGCACTTTAGGACAGTTTTATGAACGTTTAAACTCTATGGCATGTAGTAGTTTAAAAAATACCTGTCTGTGTAGATAAACATATAAACAACATCACCGTGTCTTTTAAGCAAAGATTCTTGAAAAACTGTACATCCGTGTGTATATGGTTTTTTTTTTGGTTTTGTTTTGATTTTTTTTGCCCAGCAGTGCTTTTACACACAATACATATTGCCATCTCGATAAACAAGCCACTGATACTTTATCTCCCATTCAAAATTATACAAACATATTTTTCGTTTTGTTTTTGTGCATTACTACTGCTTGCAACTGCTTCAGTCACTGTAGTACTTGTAGTCAGAAGTAGACGGCTGAGATGCAGATGAGCAATCTTCTTCATGAGAATCCCATGATGATGCTGACTGCTTCGCAAAAAAAACAAAAAACTTCTGACTGCCAACTGACTTGCTGTCAGTACACACTCTGAAAAAAAAGGAGACTGAAAAAAATTAATTGCGAGTTAAAAATAGGATCGGGGATGAACAATTCACAAAATTTGAAAGCTTTGTTTGAAACAAAATTAAAGGGACCAGAATTAGGCTCAGGCAAGATATGAAGGTAAAAGCAAAAATTGTTTTGCAATTATCAGCTCTTACTGAGTTTCATCATGAAACAGAATCAGCTAAATGTCACATGATTAAAAATAAAACACGAAAACTTCAAGCCCTATTTGTGTGTGTGTGTGTGTGTGTGTGTGTTTACTTTTTCCAAAATACATGTTTTATTTCTTAGCAATATGGACCTCTGTTAATATGGGGAATAACACATTATTTAAAAAAAAAAAATACAGTGCACGGTGGGATACTATTGTATTCATTTCCAATGTTCATTGCGCTGCTAGGAACTATAACCGAGCTATTCTAATAGCATTAGTGTGTGTTCGCCTTACACCCGACTAAACATGAAACTGTACTTCAGTGCGGACGCTAAAGTTTGAGCTGGATTAATGAAAACGTGTTTGAGCACGGTTCTCGAGATCGGTTATGTAGTGTGGACAGGGCCTAAAAGTAAATATCCTTAATATTGCTAGCAAAGCCAAATATGAAGCTTATTGGAGTGCACCTCAATCAATGCTGTTACATTGCAGAACAGGAGTTTTTTTTTTTTTTAACAAGCAAGTACCATATTACTTCAATTTGGCACCGCACCGTTTATTTTAAATTTATCAAAATGACTGCAGCCCTTAAACGAGGGTGGCGATTATACAGGGGAGGCCTTTCTTAATAATACTATGCTTTACAAATGCTGCAATATTTCATTACATGATTTAGAAGCAGCGCCGTGAGAGGCTCCAATCTGCAGCACCATACTTGTGTGTTTTTGGGGCTTGAATACAGTACATTTACTGACAGTTAACGAGAGCCTATTAGGTGGAAGTTAGGAGGTCAGGGGAGTACTGTACCAGCGAATCATAACAAATAAATATTACCTCTGAATAACGGTTTGATTTCTGTTAAAACTAAAATATATCCTAGTTGGTTATTTTATTTTGTTTTTTTATCACTGTAAATTTACCTGCTTGTTTGTAATTTCTCTTTAAGAGAAACCAAAACTAAGTCTTCTCATAGATATTAAGCAAGTTTTTTTTTTTTTTTTTTTTATAATTGTACAAGACTGAGTAAAATTCCAATTCAATAAAAAACAAAACAACTAAACCCCCTAAGAAGATTTTGGATAGAGCTTAGAGTGACCGGCAAAGCTCGAAGTTTTCACCATCCAAGCTGAGGACGAGGTAAACAGAAAGCCCTCATTTTATCCCCTGCTGTGTTGGCACGGAACTCTGCTGGAAAAAAAGGACTGTATACATTAGTTTGTATTACATGGTGGATTGAGGCTGCAGTCTCTTCGGGGCGTGACATGCACATAGCCAGAGTTGCACGTTTCTTTATTTTTTGAGCAGGGGTTGAAAAAAAATACCTTTATTGAGAGAGGCATTTATTTGAGAGCGGCGTCTATTAAAAAGCTGACATCTGAGCGAGACGTTAATCTGAAGTAATACTGTATTTTAAAGCCATTGCTGCAGTGTAGTAGATTACCACAGATATGCATGTCTGCGTCCCTTTCCATTCTCTGCATCCAGTGAACGCAAGACAAAATATTTTTCTGTCCAATTGACTTATTTTGCATCTAATCGAACCCTGGCGTTTGCATCAATTATCATGCAAATTCTACCGAAGATTATCAAGCATTAGAGTTAAAATGCTTTTAATAAAAAAAAAAATTAAAAAAAAAACTTCCCTCACAGTAACAGTTTAAAGGCACAATAAATCCTCTTTTTATAGACCATGGTATAAAAACTCATTTGACAAATCCCGATGTTTTAAAACACATTTGATACATTGGCATTTAAATATAGCTCTCCCTAATTTTCATATTCCTGCCATCACTAGCCTTTGCCTTGTTTTGTGTAAAATCTGACAAATTTCTAGTGTAAACATAACAATAAATTAAAAAATAAATAAATAAAAATCAACCCCACTGTCCAAAGAAGAAAAAAAAAACAAGGTTTGAAAACTACATTAACATTATGGCCTATTCACATGGAAATAATAATAATTCACTCTCTTTTTTTGTTTTAATTTGCTGTTGGTTACAATTTAAGAATTACATGAATTAGAATATAAATAAGCAACATTTATAGAGAAAAACAGATTAATCTCAGTTGCATAAGTTCAACTCCTTTGCTACTGCAGCCCTAAGTCAGCTCAGACACAAATGATTTGTTTGAAAGGTCAGAAAATTAGTGAAATGGTTTCAGCCTGTGTGTACTCAAAGTGGTTAACGTGTAGATAATTTCCCTCAGGTACATAAAGACTTTCAACATGTGGGAAAAGGTTTTGTGGTCAGACAAGAGAAAAATTGAACTTTTCGGTCTAAATTCCAAGCGTTACGTCTGCACAAGCCCAACACTGCACATCACCCAGTCAACATCATCCCAACTCTCAAGCATGGTAGTGGCAACATCGTGTTATGGGGATGCTCCTCTTCAGAAGGGACTGGGAAGCTTGTCAGTATAGTGGGGAGAATGGATGGTGCAAATTACAGGTGAATCCTTGAGGAAAACCTGTTTGAGACAGCCAAGACTGAAACAGGGGAGAAAATTCATATTTCACCAGAACAATGACCCGAAGCACAAAGCCAAAGCCACACTGGAGTGGTTGAACACAAAGAGAATTAATATTCATGAGTGGCCCAGTCAAAGTCCTGACTTGAATCCAATCAAATTTATGGCGAGACTTGAATATTGCAGTCCATCGACGATCCCCAACAAACTTATCAGAACTGGAGCAATTTTCCTGTGAAGAATAGGCAAAAATATCACCATCCTACTGTGCAAAGCTAGTACAGACCCATCAAAAAAGACTCATATCAGTAATTGCTGCAAAAGGTGCTTCTACCAAGTACTGACTTAAGGGGTTGAATACTTATGCAACCAGTAAACATCATTTTGTACATTTTCTTTGCAAGTTTTGCTGACATTTAACCTCCTCCTCTTATAACAGTGTTCAGTTTATTCACTACAGCTTTGAATAAAAAAAAAAAAAGTTAGTTTGAAAAACTGTGCATACGTTATTTGTAAATCAACAAAATGTGACATTATTGGTAGGGTGTGAATACTTCTGCAAACCACTGTATAGAACGTCTCTGACGGTTTTCAGCCATGGTGATCTGCAATACCTGTTGGTCAGTTTAATTTTATACCTCTGAGTTCATTTTTAATTAATAAGTCATAAGATAAATGAGTTGAAACAGTATTCACTACTAATGACATGACACCCCACTAATGACATTTGAAAAACAATGTGGGCAAGAGCAGTAAAACACATTATTAACCAACCAGGCACAAGGTATTTCAAAATCACAGCTTAGATGCACTCGTGTACCAGTTTCTGTGTGCGCATGGAAACAACATTTTCACGAGCTATCTGCAAAAACAGCATGAGAACATTACGCATAGCTAATTTACATATCAACCCCCACCTTCCCCCTTGATTTGCATGAGGTCGGGTGAAAAGCTGTGTTTTCTCGAGTAAAATAAACGGAGCAAATGGAAACCCGAAAAAGCATTTTGCATGAGACATTTTTCTCAAGCAAACGTCTCGAGATAAAAAAAATTAAAAAAGTGTGGAAACTCCACCATTGAGGCCCTTACGAGCATCCCGCTGAACAGTTTCCAAATGTTGGCAATTATGGTCAATGGCATACACTGTCTGTTTACATCATCGTGTTATGGCTACAGGACATGTCTGGAGGCAGACAGGTTGTCTGAAATATCAAGATATTGGGTTTTAAAAAACTAATAAATTGCACATAGCATTGCTGGACGCGAGGGAGAGGTTAGGGGCCATGTACGTTTTTTGATTTTAAAAAATGAGGATATTTTTATATAGCTTATTTGCACATGCCTTCCTGAAAGAACTGCAGGGCATGAAGTTAAGGTCATGAAGGGCAAGGCAATGTTGCCTTCGTTGGGCGTGAATATTCAGGGGCAATAAGGCAATTCTAGGGGTCAAAAAGACAAAACATAGATCTAACCCAAGGGAACCAAGGCAATTTCATAGTCATTCATAAAACAACAACAAAAAAAAGAAATACAGAGTGCCTATTATGTTGAATACTTCTGCAAACCAATAATCTAGCCATTCATAGTGGATCACCATCACAAGTGATTTTTTTTTTTTTTTTTAATTATATATTTTCTGTGCAGCTAATAATGGGGTTTTGTCTACAAATAATTTTTGTTTGTTTGTTTAGTTATTCATAATCTTATTAAAAAGCCACAGTTATGACACCTGACAGCAAGTTTGGTTGGATATGTAACAAAACATGGTCAGGCATGGCAAAGAGGGAATGGGTGGTTTTAATTGGAATTTAATTTAATTGGCATATTTAGACAAACACTGCTTGAAGTGCCTATGGTAGCAAAATGACCATGTTCCTAGAGCTACATTATGAATCAATGCACAGCATCTGAAATAAAGAACACATCTAGATGACTTTTTGTTTGTTGGTTTTAAAATGTGTTTATTTTTTACGTTAAAATCCAATGAAACCATAGCAATAAAAATCTCCACCCACACTGTTATTGTAAATTGGCGCGGCAGAAACCACTCAGAATGATTGGAAAAAAACAACAGATTGTAAGGTAAAGGTAAATAAATAAATAAAACAAAAAACTTCAGTAACTACTGCCACTTAATTCCTTCAGGGAAGTTCAAGAACATAATGCTTACTGATTTGCTCTACTGAGACTGTTCCATGTGAAACATAAGTCATTTGAAACACATATAATGTACAAGCACCTGCTAAAAGAGCGCTTACTATCTGAATCTGTCACATTTACTGTCTGTCCAATTATAACAGCTAACATGAAACGGAGATTTCAGATGTTATATTACACAACGTGTATTCGGGATTCTATCTACATAACAAATGAAGGACAGAACCTTACCAAGACGTACAGCTTCGTATCTTTAAAACGCTCCACAGATTTTAACCTAACGTTTCACCGTACTGTAGTATGGTAATGTGACAGCAACATTTGAAATGATTTTAGTACAATTTAGGAAACATTTTCCAGCATTACATTTTTCGGTCAATACGTCTACTTCGTTCGTATTCATTTAAACTGTATAAAGAATCAAGAATCATACAAAAATATAGTGTGCCACAAGAAGCGGAGTGGTGATGTGTCAACAAGCACTCGTGTAGATAGATGGGAGGCTGCTGTTCCTGCACCTGTGCATTGTTGATGTACAGTAGTTAATATTTGAAACGTGAGTTTCTACGTATATTTCAATTTCAACGCATTAATCTAACACACTGTACTGTTGTTATAGATTGAGTTTGGTCTAAATTAAACTTAAGCAATGTAACAGGAATTCTGTTTTACGTTGCTACATTATTTTTAGTATTAATGCCAAATGCTATTAGAAAAAAAAAAGTAATTTTTAGAACAAAATTAGCTTGGCTTGGCTTGGCTTACTTAAGTCCATATAAACAACATAACAGCACATCTGTGTTATCATTAAAAAGATACTTGTGCGGTGTAATGCATAAACATTTCTATTACATCTCAAGCAATGATACCCCTGGAAAAAATATTGCATTTAAACAACAAACCCTCCAGAACTCTACCCCCGCCCCTTCCCTTTTGTAAATGCTCCAAAGGCCTCAGTCTGATCCTGGCGATCAAACTTCATCATAACGCCGGGTTTCTGAGATCATGGTATTGCTACAGCATCCGCGCATAATACACTACTGCTACACATCTGAGCCGATAAAGTGTTAAACATAATGGATTTTACACACACCTGCTGTTTCACCGGATAAACTGCGACATGGTCTCTTCTCTGATGCTGTAAATATTTAGTTTTATAAGCATTTTCATGTTTCAAATTCTAGCCTTGCATTCGCGTTTTATTTCTTCTCTCCTCTCTTTCACTTGTAATTGGAACGGGATCAAAGTCGCCCTCTAGCGAGAATTGTAAGACCCAAACAAAAATTAAACAGTTTGTTTGTTTATTTATTTATTTATTTATTTATTTATTTATGTATTTATTTATGTATTCTTTCCAATAATTTAAAAAAACATAAAAAGTAAAATAATATAAAACAATGGTTACGGTACACTTAACTAACACACTAAAACATAGAACATTCTACCAAATGTTTGCTCGTTAAGCTTTAGTAGGTCAATTTGATACAAATCAAACGAGGAAGATACAGACATTATGAAAGTGTTTATGAAATATAGGTTAAAATGTTACTGTGTATTACCTTTCAGTTCAGGGCGGTGAACAACAGATGTCGTGGCCGCTAGTTGGCGCAAAAGAATCGGTGTTGAAATAATTCAGTCGTACCAGAGTTAGTTTGATAGTGACAGTTGGGTTTAGGGTTAGATTTAGGGATAGAGGTTAGGTTTAGGGGTAGGGGTTAGATGTAGGGGTTAATTTTAGGGGTAAGGTACAAGTTGCATATGACGTGGTACGGACTGAAGTTGCGCATGGTCAAATAAATGGTGTTAGTAATTGCAAATGAGGTAAGGTGAATGGTGGAGTAACATGACGTTTCAGTTAGTTCTGTTGAAGGGGAAAAAATAATGTTTTGAAAATATGATTTGCCTAAGATATCTCGTTTAGGAGTTTATTTATTTATTTATTTATTTAGAGAGGTTTTTTTTTTTTTTTTTTTTTTTTTTGGGCGCTTTAAAAAAGAAGCTGCGCGCGCGAAACGAGAACCACAGTTGTATATATTATAATGGTACAGCTGTATATTTTGTTTTACTATATTTTTGTAAATATTTTTATTATTTTTTGGGTGGGAGAATTTTTTTCTTTATATTAATATAATAAAGGTCAAGGATGAGAGAATTGTACACAGTGCGTATAAACAAAGGCCAAGACGATAATGTAACAACATTATCAGTTTGTTTCATCAGTATCCAAAAAAGTTAGCGTTGTTGTTAATAGGCACAGTCCACAAGTTGTGCTCACAAAAACGACACTGCCAGTGTAGTATATAATTAATAGAACTCAGGTGAAAGAAACATCGTGTTGGGAGATCACCGTCTCCCTAAGGCAAAAAAAAAAAAGGAAAAAAAAAAAAGGAAATCACTCCTATACATTTCAAATCACAAAATTCACAAATGTATCATGTAAAACTAAACATACAAAACAGTGGTGCAAATGAATGTATCTTTCCCACAGCTGTTCTCATGAACACAACCTTTATATTGCTCATATTTAAATATCAATAAAACAGCACACAATACAAAAAGATATTCTGCCAGGCCATAGTTTCATGGCGTAGTTCAGAGAGGGCTCCACAAAACGCACAGCAGAAACTTGTATTTCACGCTCTTTGTGCAAGTGGGCGAGATAGAGGCTTCAGGCATCTGCCATATCCAAGTGAAAATCAAAACAATTATCATTGAAACAAACTTTTCTGGTACATATTTCTCAACATGATGTAGAAATTATGAGTGTTTTGGTATATCAACATTGTAGCAATGGATGAAATTGTTGTTGGAAAAATAAGTCAGTCTTGACAACAGAGCACTGTTCAATAGCTGGCAGGCTCTTTATTTGTAGCAACAGGTTCACAGCAAGTAACATAGCTAACAGCTCACAATTCTCCACTTTCTGAATCCACACACCAGCACACACCTGGTGCACCCTCTTTTATCCCCCCTCAGACCCAGAAAACACAAAGTTACAAGTATGTGAGGCTTCAACCAATCAGCGCCCACTGACCTTTAACTAACAACAATTTAATGTAATGGATTATCATGTTCCTCACCCAATCAGAGTCCTGTACAGTCGCATGGGGTTCACATGAACAGCACCTGGTGACCCCCATGCCTGATTCAGCGGCAAGTCCCAGCACCCTGCCGCATGGTGCAAGCAATCAAGTCCCATAAATTAACAGTTACAGAATGCAATCCAGCAATCCAGCCCCCAGCTCTTCTCTCAGTTGTGCAGCTCCTGTGGTTCTCCAAATACAACTCTGGCCACTTCCCTGATTAGATCACGGAGAGGGGCCCAGGTTATTGACCCTGATTCGTTCTGAACTGCTGCAGTGCGACGCAGTCATCGCAGCACCTGCAGAAGTCCTCCACATTCCAACGGCAGCAGCCCCAGTGGAACACCTGTCGGAGCCGCTTGAGTGTTTTGGCAGCCCCAAAGTGTTCTGAACCCAGCATGCCATGATGAGCCTGCCACCTCACCTCCCGGTCTGCTGGCTCCTTGCACCATCACTGTAGTACCCCTTCCCTGATGGCCAGTGTCATGAATTAATCTAAAACCCACCTTCCCTTGTACAATGTGCGATCACCTTTTTTGAGTGAAAGGTGTATACGTCAGAGATAGATGGCCCTTTGATAGAAACAGTTTACTTTATTTAAAGTCTTCCCATTGATGATGGGAATGGGAACGTAGAGATGAAAGACCTGCTCTAGATTTAAGTTTTTACAGGTGTCAGGCTCTGAACAGGATGGCTTGCTCTTTTATTAAATAATAAAACAAAGATTTAAACAAACACGAAACAAAAGGGCACGTTGGCCAAACAAATGGAACCAAGTATCATGCTGGTTTTGAGCCAGCACGTATAGCAATTTTTACTTTAAATTCGCTTTTACCGCCTAACACCCTTACAAGATTGAGCTTGGAGTGGGTCGTTTATATCTGTGGTTGGAGCCTTAATTACCTATTAAACAATGGCCTTATTAAGACTCCAGCCACATTCCCACAAGTTTTACCAGGATGGGGATTCAACCCCATCCATAC
This sequence comes from Polyodon spathula, assembly GCF_017654505.1. Lineage (NCBI taxonomy): Eukaryota > Metazoa > Chordata > Actinopteri > Acipenseriformes > Polyodontidae > Polyodon > Polyodon spathula. The sequence continues at coordinate 20,168,840 of NC_054542.1, read as the reverse complement.
CAGTTACACTTTATGAGACCAGCTTTTTCGCCGGTCTCAAACAGTAAATAATATATATATATATATATATATATATATATATAATATATATATATATATATATATATATATATATATATTTAACTAATTATGTGACTTCTGAAGGTAATTGGTTGCACCAGATCTTATTTAGAGGCTTAATAGCAAAGGGGGTGAATACATATGCACGCACCACTTTTCCATTATTTATTTTTTAGAATTTTTTGAAACAAGTTATTTTTTTTATTATTATTTTTTATTATTTTTATTTATTTTTTTTATATATATACGGGGAGTGACAAAACTCTGGCCGCTTTTTCGTATAAAGCATATATATATATATATAAATGTACATAAAATATATATATTTCCACCACATAAGGTGTGATGATATGGTTCTGATGTTCATGTGTTTTATTACAATATAAAATATATTAATTCATATGTTGATTATATATTTATGCGCTTATATACCCCAGATACCCCCACAAAGGGGCGGAGGGGAAAAGGGCCGGACCCAACCTTCTCTGTAGCCAGCAGCTGTCTACTGTGGGGCTCCGGCCACTGAATTTCCTGCAGCAAAAGTTAGCTCCTGACCTCTCCCCCCTTCTTCATAGCCGACAGATCCCCCTTGTGGGGCTTTGGCCACGTTATTTCCTACAGCAAAGCAGGGCTGACAGCGACCCCAGGCGAAGCGCAGCTGGCAGCAGCCCTAGGCGAAGCAGTTCCGGCGATGACACTGGTGGACCCTCAGGAGGCAACGTCAGAAAGGGAAAACCCCGGCCAAGCAGGTGCACGAATTCTACGTATATATATATATATATATATATATATATATATATATATATATATATATTTATATATATATATACAGTGGCTTGCGAAAGTATTGACCCCCCTTAGCATTTTTCCTATTTTGTTGCCTTACAACCTGGAATTAAAATGGATTTTTATTTGGATTTCATGTAATGGACATACACAAAATAGTCCAAATTGGTGAAGTGAAATGAAAAAAATAACTTGTTTCAAAAAATTCTAAAAAATAAATAATGGAAAAGTGGTGCGTGCATATGTATTCACCCCCTTTGCTATTAAGCCTCTAAATAAGATCTGGTGCAACCAATTACCTTCAGAAGTCACATAATTAGTTAAATAAAGTCCACCTATGTGCAATCTAAGTGTCACATGATCTCAGTATATATACACCTGTTCTGAAAGGCCCCAGAGTCTGCAACACCACTAAGCAAGGGGCACCACCAAGCAAATGGCACCATGAAGACCAAGGAGCTCTCCAAACAGGTCAGGGACAAAGTTGTGGAGAAGTACAGATCAGGGTTGGGTTATAAAAAAATATCCAAAACTTTGAACATCCCACGGAGCACCATTAAAGCCATTATTAAAAAATGGAAAGAATATGGCACCACAACAAACCTGGCAAGAGAGGGCCGCCCACCAAAACTCACGGACCAGGCAAGGAGGGCATTAATCAGAGAGGCAACAAAGATACCAAAGATAACCCTGAAGGAGCTGCAAAGCTCCACAGCGGAGAATGGAGTATCTGTCCATAGGACCACTTTAAGCCATACACTCCACAGAGCTGGGCTTTATGGAAGAAAAAAGCCATTGCTTAAAGAAAAAAATAAGCAAACACGTTTGGTGTTCGCCAAAAGGCATGTGGGAGACTCCCCAAACGTATGGAAGAAGGTACTCTGATCAGATGAGACTAAAATTGAGCTTTTTGGCCATCAAGGAAAACGTTGTGTCTGGCGCAAACCCAACACCTCTCATCACCCCGAGAACACCATCCCCACAGTGAAGCATGGTGGTGGCAGCACCATGCTGTGGGGATGTTTTTCATCAACAGGGACTGGGAAACTGGTCAGAATTGAAGGAATGATGGATGGCACTAAATACAGGGAAATTCTTGAGGGAAACCTGTTTCAGTCTTTCAGAGATTTGAGACTGGGACGGAGGTTCACCTTCCAGCAGGACAATGACCCTAAGCATACTGCTAAAGCAACACTCAAGTGGTTTAAGGGGAAACATTTAAATGTTTTGGAATGGCCTAGTCAAAGCCCAGACCTCAATCTAATTGAGAATCTGTGGTATGACTTAAAGATTCAACTTGAAGGAGCTGGAGCAGTTTTGCCTTGAAGAATGGGCAAAAATCCCAGTGGCTAGATGTGTCAAGTAGGAACGGGAGAGTTGGATCAGGGGTAAGCAGTACTGGTGCAGTACGGAGAAGGCAGTCTTTGGCCAGGCTGCAGGAGCGAGTTCGACCTGCCAATAGCCACCTTTTAATCCTGCGAGCTACACCAGGCTGAGCCAGACTCCAAGGCATCACGGCACATTTTCACTTGTCGCATCTGGTGTGTAGGGATCTTTAAGCCCACCACACACCAGATGCAATGTGATTTTTCATTGGGGACAACATAATTTCTCAGCAAAATGACCATACACACCAGGAGCAACACAGAGGCAGTACGACATATTGGAAAACTGCCATAAAAAAAAAAAACTGCCAACTAATCAACTAAAATAATAAACTATAAAAATGTGTTATTGACAAAACTATGATCAAGACTGGTATACATTCGTCAAGATGATGTAATATTATGAATGCCTTCTCTGATGGTATTTCAGCATATTGGGCAATAGATTATACATACCAGGCTTTTAAAATTGACTCCTATATATTAACTTTCAAATCAGTATCTTTACCTGGGCCTAGCAGGTAATGTACTAAACTGGTTTAGATCTTACCTTTCAAACAATTTTTTGTTTTGCTGGGGGAGTGTGGCAAAGTGGTTTGCAGTGCGCTGGTGTAATGGTGATGTGATTATGAAACAGAAGACAGACAGTAAAGATCAAGTTCCAAACAGGTTTTATTTTTATAATCCTGGTCTGGTTATCACGAATAATAATCCCAGGCAATACACAGTAATGTGTACTGCACTGCTCCAAACCAGCGGGTTGCAGTCCCAAAATAATAATACACAGTTTTGAAAAAAATAAACACAGTAGAACAGACACAAAGGCACACACATTCACAAGCCCATAGTGAGTGCTATAGTGCTTGTGGTGTAATACAGTTTATCCGTGTACAATGGTGCAGTGTTGGATGTCCTAATATTTTGGTTCTCAGCAACAACTTGACTTGTCAAAAATAGACTTGGCTGACTTATCTCCAAAATTAAAATCTGAGGTGAGAAACCTGCTGTTGTCTTTGACTCTGCTTTGAGTCACATATTAAAAGGATTACAAAGGTGCCTTTTTATCATTAAGAAATATTGTCAAAATTAGATCATTTCTGTCATTCGCCGATGCCGAGAAAGTAGTCGATGGCTTTATTTAATCTAGACTGGACTACTGTAAGGGTTCTCACCAAAACAAAAAAGAGAATACATATAACTCCTGTGCTGGCATTTCTGCACAGGTTTCCAATGAAATATAGAATCGTTCATTGAGGTCAGCTGATAGTGGCCTGCTCTGCACATTTTCCTCCCTTTTTAAAATAATGGTGAAGCATTACTTTACTATGCTCGGTGTTAGTTATAAAAACCATTGCAGACTTTTCACTAATTAAAACCAGTAACATAGAGAGATAAACTAGCCATGACAATCCATAAGATGTTTGCTGAAAGCAGAATTAACAAGTAAAATAAAAATGAAAGTGGTCAATTTCCAGAATATATTTCTCATCATTCTGTCCAAATATTTTATATAGTCATTTTAGTCATTTTATGCAGCCTTCTCTGTATTCAGACTAAATGCATTTTTTAATAACAAGCAAAATATTTTTTAATATCTTTACATGCCAATCTTTATTTATTAATTATTTCATTGAGGACAGTAAGAATTGCTATAAGGATCGGTTTGGAAGCTCTTCAGTTCCTGGGACTTGCACAATAGAAGTGTTTTCTCACTGGAAGCACACTTTCATGTTAAACTGGTACCTTTTCATCCAACAAATATAAAAGCCATTAGTGTAGCTCTTAATTAAACAATGGCAGATGCCCAAAAACTCCCAGTTCATGTAAAATTGAAGGATAACACAAATACATAACCACTTAGCGTCCATTAGTATAGACATGTATACTTGATGTATTCACTTATTGGCCTGTGTAGACACTCTGTCTAATTGCATTTCTATTAAATGTAGTGGCTTTATGGGAACTTAAAGCTGCAAAAAACACTATCATCTTTAAATATATTCTAAAAGATGGAATTAAAATCAATATCTGATTGACCACATATTAAAAGCAGAATTGAATGGGATTTGTTAACTAAATTAATTGAATCCGGAACTTATTAAGCAGTCAATCAATGTGTTTACATAAGTATTCCGATATTTTTCGAGAAAACTTAAGTTTTCGGAAAACTAATTCCAATATCAAAAATCATGTAAACACAGTTTCTGGAAAATGTATCAGAATATTCCAGAAGTCAGTTTTTGGAAAACAGCACCTAGAAATTTCCGAATAAATTCCAAAAACTAACAAAATGTATATCATGTAAACACACTTTTCGGAAAAATTAATGAAATAGCATACTGAGCATGTGCACACATTGACCCTTTTCTCTTGCACGTGGTTTTAGAAAACAGAAAAAATAATAATAATCTGCAGTCAGTCTGCATGCATCCATTTATCTAGTTAAAGATAAAGTAATACATTTGTTAAAGTTCGTATGTATTTGTTAATAGCCCATAGTGAAGCAGCAAATATTTTCCAGCTTTAAAATGACGTGATAATTTAAAATAATGTCTGCAAAAGAAACTGGTAATGTAGAACAGGATGAGCTGTTGCAAAGGCTGATTGCACATTGTGGGGAATCTGAGTAGAGGTATAGGATAGTAATCTTTGAATTTAAGACCTGACACATCGATAAAGCACTTGAGCTATTGGATTGGTCTCCGTTCTATCGCAGAAATGTATATCCTGCGTTTTCTGAAAACTTCAATCCATATATACAGTTGAATTCTAATTAATTTTCTATTGTTAATTATGGAAACACAGAAAAGTGACGTTTTAAGAAAATCCGTTTTTTGACTCAGTTTTCCAAAAACATTAGTTTTCAGAAAACGCTTTGTCATGTAAGCATACTGAATGACAGTACCTTTCCTATCAGTATACTTTAAGTTAGTTCAAACATTAAAGAGTAAGAGTTGCGGTTCCAAAAAAAAAGCATTATACACCCCCACATGTTGCTACAACTGTTTAAATAATGTACCTGTAATTTTTCATTGTTAACACCCTGACAACATTTTACACTTTATAACTTTATAACGTTAAACTAAAGTTTCAAGTTTCTAGTGCACTGGGGCTTGACATCTGTCTTCTAAATCACTGCAGGAAGAGCAATAACGTTTTTAAAAAAATACATAATAATTGCTCGGGCTTTTCTGTTCCATACCACATCATGGATCTTTATTGCTGTGTTTCACAATGTGGGCAATAATCTTTACACTATCAGTGCACTAGAGCAGCCATTTTGAAAAGAGCTTTGAAACAGAGTTTAACATTATAAGTGTAAAAAGTTGTCAGGATGTTAACAATGAAAATAAAAATGACAGGTACGTTATTTAAACAGTTGTAGCATCACCTGGGTACGTGTAACGCTACATGTTTTGGAACCCAGCTACTCACTCTTTAAATGCCACCTGTTGAGGCACAGCCAGTGAAACTTACTTTGCATGTGGGTCATTTCACATTGTTAGTATTAAGCTGCAGATAATAGTCAGATTTTGTTTTATTGATTAATTTGTTTCTCAGGATGAATAATTGTCGATCAGTCTTCACTTCTCATGCTCCAGCACAGAGTTGTCCAACTTGAGCCATATATAGCTCACTGAGCTCCCCAATATGGCTTATTTGATTTAGAAATGGAGTTTGCCATTTAAGGCTCTTAATGGGTTTGAAAATACTACAGGTATTGATGGTGATGTTGTTTTTAAACTGAACAAATGTTTAATGAGCACAAACATACTGAAGCTGAATATTTGTTCATTCTGATTAAACCTTATCTGTTTTTGTTAAATGCTTGCCAATACTGAGTCAGCTACTAAACTAAACTTTTCTACAAATGAACAAATAATTTGCTTTAAAACTTTAATAGGGCTTTAAAGGATGAAACATTTATGTTGTAACAACATTTACAAATGCTTTATATGAGGTTTAAAATAACACAGCTTTTAAAATATTGCTCGTTAACATAACATAATTCATGTACGTCCCTTAGGCTGTGTACACACTAGGTTTATTTAGGGAATTGGCTTCAAACTCAGTCTGGTTTGGTTCATCTGGAGTCTGGCGTGAACAAGAAAGTTGACTTGTAAAACAAACCGAACCAAACCAAACTGAGTCCACCTGAAGAGATGGTCTCAGCTTGTTTGGTTCACTTGCTTAACTTGAATGTCAATAACAGCAGGACTTTATTTGCACACAGCACCTATGTATGTAGCTATGAGACACAAGTGAAGTTTCCTGGAAGTGTAGGTGTAGCTGGTCGGTATGTAGCTTTGGACATTTTGTGTGTGGTATTGACAACAATTTTAAGTATAGTAGCAAGGGGAACAATATGGACAGTGAAAGAAATGAAGGCGCTCTTAAGACAATCCAGACAGAGCCTGACAAAATACATAACATTAGTAAAATATTTTTAAGTAGATACACTGGATGACCATGAAAACATCCTGTCCACTAATCTTTTGCAAATTGAATGTGAAAACAAATAAGCCCTAAAAAGACATGGAAATTCATAACAAAAAAAAAATAAACATTTTACACTCAAACAAACTCAGTTCATTTGATTCTAGGTAAGTGTGAACAGCAAGCAAATGTATTCCTTCTTTCTGAAACCAAAGGACATGCACTGAGTGTGTTTGTAACAAACCCAATGTGAACATGGCCTTACAGTTTTGCTATTGGTCTTTTTTTTAAGCCTGATTTTCCAGCCACAATGAATGTATTTCTATAAGGCCAGTGTTGACGAGAAGCACATTACATGTAACGCATTACTGTAATAATTAACTTGGAACCGTAATGGTTCCTTTTTCAGACAGGTAACAACATGTGGTGACAGATTACATTTTATATGAAAAAATAACGTAGTTACTTTTAGTTGCATTTTAAAAAAGGCTAATGCATAAAAAAAAAAATCTCTGCAAAATGTAAATGCTGCTAGAAGTACAATAACTATCTGTAACTCTAACTGTAACTGTAGCTGTATTTTTTTACAAAGTAACAAGTTACTGTAACTAGTTACAATTTTGTTCAAGTAACTGGTGTCTGTAACAGATTGCTTTTTGAAAGTAACTTCCACAACTCTATAGTATGTCAGGACTGCCCAGTCCCTGACCACCTTCCGGCGCCTCCTCGAGACACACCTCTTCAGACAACACCTGAAAGACTCAACTCTTCCCTTCAGGACAATATACAATGGCTCTCAAAAGTATTCATTCTTCCCCCCCCCCCCCTTGGACTTTTCCAGATTTTATTATGTTACAACATGGAATCAAAATGGATTTAATTAGGAGTTTTTGCCACTGATCAACACAAAAAAGTCCATGTCAAAGTGAAAAATAAAATCTACAAATTATCTTCTAAATTAATTACAAATACAAAACAGAAAATGATTGATTGCATAAGTATTCACTCCCTTGAGTCAGTATTTGGTAGAGGCACTTTTGGAAGCAATTACACCCATTCTATCTATCAGCTTTGCACATCTGGACACTGCAATTTTTGCCCAAGCTTCATCAAGTTGGATGGGGACCTTTGGTGAACAGCAATTTTCAACTTTTTTCACATGTTCTCAATTGGATTGAGGTGCGGGCTTTGACTGGGCCACTCCAGGGCATTGACCTTTTTGTTTTTAAGCCACTCCAATGTGGCTTTGGCTGTATGTTTGGGGTCATTGCCCTGCTGGAAGATGAATCTTCTCCCAAGTCCCAGGTCTCTTGTAGATTTCAGCAGGTTTTGCTCCAGGATTTCTCTGTACGTTGCTGCAGCCATTTTGCCCTCTATCTTCACAAGCTTTCCAGGCCTTGACGCAGAGTAGCATCCCCATAGCATGATGCTGCCACCACCATGCTTCACGATAGGAATGGTGTTCTCAGGATGATGTGCGGTGCAAGGCTTGCACCAAGCATAACGCTTAGCATTGAGGCCAAAAAGTTCTATTTTATACTGTTATCTGGTCTTGAACTGCCCCGATATCAAATTGTACTGTGTTTTGTATTTGCTCTTAGTAGGACTGAAGTCATTGTATTTTGTATCTTTCTCTTAATTGTACTGTAATTCTTTATATGTATTTTTTGTGCAACTGTAAGTCACCCTGGGTAAGGGCA